>NC_085862.1:29139494-29156994 GCF_034702125.1 Engraulis encrasicolus | reverse complement strand
GAGAGGAGAGGAGAGGAGAGGAGAGGAGAGGAGAGGGGGGATTCAATGAAAAACATCGAGGGAAAACATGCTCTGATTAACAACATTTGGGGTTAGAGCTTAAAACAGCCCGTTTGGGTGAGTCACAGAATGAAAAAAAAATATCTTGAATGCAGATCGAAGCATCTCGAGTCCCCTTTACACACACTACACACCCTTGTTGGGAGCATGCTGTGAGGAACACACAGTGTTGCTATCCATGATATTTCAGGAGCCGCTTGGATGAATTTAATGCAGTCCCAGGGTTCCCCAGCCTCTTGCCTCAGCCTCATACACCGGAAAAAAATGCAGTGTTAATTCAACACTTAGACAGTCTTTGAGAGCGAACCTGATGACGCACTGAGCAAAACACGTTGTTCACTTCGAAAAAATAAAGTAAGAAGAACAACCGTAAGCCGTGTACAGTGTCTTCTGAATTTTTTTCATTGGTCGAAATAACATCTTCTAGATTGGATTTGGTCCCAGAGTATTCGCTAAGTTTTAAATTAACACTGATTTTTCTTACTAGACTGTCTCAATAAAAAAGAAGAACCACTGGAATTGTGTCAAGAGTAAGCCTAGTCTCTTAGGAGGAGGCATGGAGGTTAATAGGCAAGCCCCTGTTTGGTTTGATGGATTTCCTCGGGGAACTGGCAGACGGTGTCAAAAGTGTCATTAATCAAATCCGGCTGACAGTTTTTGCGGCTACCGTTTAAGTTTTTTGAAAAAAAAAAAATGATGAGTCACCTGGAGACTGGAGTGTCCTAAGCCCCAGAGGATGAGGATGTTATGAATGAGCAGGGAAAAGGAGGAGTGGGGAGGAGTAGGGAGGGGAGGAGAGGAGAGGAGAGGGGTGAGAGAGCTGCGGGGGTGGGGATGTGGATGTGGATGTGGTGGTGGCAGAGTCGTGCAGGATTTGGGTTGGGTATCTCTTTGGCTCTTCCTGCATTGTAATACACTGGCGACGGTTCAAAATGAGTCTTGTTATCTTTTCAGCAGGCAAACAGGGCCTTGAATAGGGCAGCTGTAGTGTGGCGGATGGCTGCAATGCTGAGATTAGGGGAGGAAAGCTTGAAGGGGCCTGAAACGTCATCCTTTTTTTTCAGCGGGGGAGGCCCAAAGAGAAACCTCCACCCCCACACAACCCCACCTAACACACACCACCCACCGCACACCACCACTTGCAGACGTATGCACGCACACATGCACGCACAGACACACACAAACACACACACACACACAACCCCACCCACTGCACACCACCACATACAGACGCACGTACGCACGCACGCACCGACACACACACACACACCCACACCCACACACCATCCAGTGCACTGGGGTCGTAAACACAGATTCATGTGACCAAACTAACACACACACACACATAAACGCTTTGATATGACAGCAATCATGGCTTTGATTAGATTGTTTGTACTGATGTAATGTCGCTAAGGAAGGAAATTAGTGAGCTATCTACTTTAGTCATAATAGCTTCATCTTAGTCACTGCCATGGCCTACAAATGTTCCCGATTTCACAGCATTGTCACTCCAACTCTGATGTAAATGGATTGCTCCATCAGTTCATTCATGATGTCACTTCCTTGTTTTGAAAGGAGAAGGGAGTCGAACAATAATCCATTCAAGCTGAGTGAGTGTAGACAGAAGTTCAGAGAGAGGTTTTCGTAAGATCGGTCATGTACGTAACAAGATGGGATTTATTTTACAACCAGTTAGTAATGGACAGAAGTGCCTGTGATCTGCTTAGCCATGTTGTGGCTGACTGTAATAAGCTGTCCTGTTCTGACTGCTTGTGAGGGCACTGCACGGCTCGTTATTGTAGCCTTAACATGTGCTACGTAAGTAAGACTAGAGACTACAGCTGCGTACAGCACCTGTAACTCTAAACCGTTTTTAAAATTTGATTTGCCATTGTTTTATTTTATTGACTGTACACATTTTACTGTAGCTGTATCTTGACAGTAGGCAGCCAGTGCAGTGCTGTTCTGCCACCAGCAAGTCTTAGATCTAGCAACACCTTAGCCAGAAAATGTAACAAATACAACATATAGTTCATTCCCCCAACATTATATATATATATTAGGGATTTTATACCTAAATTTCAATAGGACAATCTGAGATGGTGACAGGAAGTGAGTGGGAGAGAGAGATGGGGGAGTTTTGGGAAATTACCTTGGGCTGGAATCGAACCCGGGTCTCTGGCATAGCAGTGCAGTGCCCTACCATTTCAGCCACGGCAGGGCCGCCACCATTTCTCGAGATCGGAAACAGCCCTCATCACACCATCACCTGTTTCACTTCCAGGGCTGGACTAGCCATCTGGCATAGTGGGCTTTTCCCGGTGGGCCCCGCATTCTCGTGGGGCCCTATTTTCAGAGATGTAAGAAAAAAATTAAAAATATTTGTGCCTGGGCCCTATTTCTCCCGCGGTCCATTCCTGTTCACTTCAACATTGCACATGCCAGTCAGTACACAAGTGAAGGTACAGTGTCCACAGAAGTGACCATGGAAAGCTTGGATTGACAGGGATTATCCTATACGTTAGGCCTACTACTTTCATGTAGGCTTCAGCTCATATCCTACTGCTTTCAACTGCACAACACTTTAGAAAAGCTTTGTGTACAGTACATGTAGGCCTGCATGTAATGGGTGCGTCAATTGTCATTGTCACTAGTGCACAGAGGTTCGTGTGCAGCACTGAAGTCCTAAAAAGTACAAAGTTCTTCTGAACTGAAGTCAAAGTAAAGGGCCATAGAGGAATTTTTCAAAAACAAGTTTTCATGAATCGGATGGCTTTCAATATGAGTCATGGAGTCGTCAGGCCATGCTTCCAAGCAAAACTAAACTCTACCTCAACAACAGATGACCTACCCAGCAAGGGAGTAGAGTATTTGAACTGTCTGAGAACTCATACTTAGCCAGCGAGAGCATAAATAGGGGGGATCGAGTTGTTCTCACAGCTTTTGCTTATTAAACAAAGGCAAACTTTTGTCTTCTCCCAACGCCTCCAAAGACCATAGCGTAACAGGTTCACTGACAACAATCTCCTCCGCTCTTGGTCTGTGCCAACTGTATTACAGGTTCCCGTAGCCACCTGTAATGTCATCTGAGTGACGATGACGCAAACAGCACACCCTTACAATCGAGGAGGAGGTGCGCTGAGAGCTGCCAGAAACTTGCAGGAAGAATGGAATTCCCTCCAAAAAAACGTATCCGTGAACTTGATGGGAAGCATGACGTAATTGAGGCAGCCGATACGATAGTAATTCCGGCCTCTGTTTTTAGTTCGTAACAGGCACCTTCAGATTACTGGTTTCTGGCTGTCAATGTGGGAGGTTTAGTGATGGAGGTGTCGGACAGCAGCAGTAGTGATGGAAGCAGGGCTGGACTGGGGGAGAAATAGGGCCCGGTACTTTAAAGGTACCTTAAAAGGGCCCCTCACAATTAGGGGTGCAGAAATGACTCACCAGTGGCCCCCAAACCTTCATGGACCCCTATTTTAACAGAAATGTTACAAAAAATGTTTTTAATCTTTTTTTTGTATAGAAAGACGACAATCCGCACACTTCAGGTCTATTTTTGTGCAAAGAAGCTTTACTTGACTTGCAAGCTTTCGGTCCTTAGACCTTCATCAATCTTTTTTTTTTACATTTCTGAAAATAGGGGCGCACGGGATTGCAGGGCCCACCGGGAAAATGTCCGCTATGCCAGATGGCCAGTCCAGCCCTGGATGGAACTGAGACGTGATGAGTCTCCAGCTCCTCTGTTACATAGACCTGGCAGGCAACAGGCAGTGTGCTCTAACTCTCCCCGGGTCCTAAATTGGAAGAGGTGCTTTTTACAGTACGGTAGGCACAGGAGGCATTTTACTGTATGATAAAAGCTTCCCCCCTCTTTCCTTACACCGGGGAACTACCTGCCAGACTATCAATAGTCAAATAGTGCTTCAGACTGCCTGAAGTCCCAAAGCCTACCCCTGGCCAGAACTTTCCTGAGATTTGTTGTCGTCATTCTAAGCCCATTATACTGTATGTAGGCTATAACAGTGATTCCCAACCAGGGGTACATGTACCACAAGGGGTACTCAAGCACAGTGTGGGGGATAAAAAGTGTGGTTCCCGCGCAGTTTGTCCCCCTCGGGGCTGCGTACTCACCACCTCATCAACACATCGGTTCCGCAATGGGAGGCACAGTACGATAGCACAACGCTACCGCACTGTATTGAGGTTTCGATAGGGAGGTTTAGCAACGTTCCACGCCACACTCTGCTAGTTGGCCTCCGTTACACAGTCACATTGGGATAGAGACAGAGAGATATTATGCATGAGTTAGGGCAATGGTTCGCAACCTTCTACGAACAAACGCCCCCTTGGCCTCATCACAAGCCTCCCAATGACCCCTTGACCTCATAAGCCTGATAACACCCCCTTAATTATACAAAATGAAATGGACTAATGCCTCCCAATGGCAACTATGCACCGCCCCCTCTCAGCTCTCAGCTCCCCAACGCCCCCCTGGGGGGCTGTACTGCCCCCGTTGAGAAACATTAAGTGAGGGGGTACTAATGGAGTGACAACATGGGCTTAGGGTGATACGCAAGACGAAAAAAGGTTGGGAACCACTGGGCTGCAGAGTGCATTAACAGTGGCTGAGGGGAACATGTCTCCCCTCACTCAGCTGACAGCACCCTCAAAAGCACCTGTAATCTGAGAAACTGCCCCTCTCTGGTGTAGACAAGACAGCACTGAGGTGATGCTGAGGGGAAAGGAGAGGGTGATGACATGCAGGCCTATGTGCTGCCGCATGCCATTTTCAGTTTTCGTTTTTTATTATTATTGTGACCCATATACCTTCCTCATTTGAGGTAATATACAGTACTACTCAGGTCTCTAAATTAACTTTTTTTCACCATCCAAAATGGCTAGTAGATGTTAATCTTAGTAGCCTAACACACACGAATGGGTCAAAGTAGAAAGTTGGTCTTTTTTGTGTCACTTTCTTCCAACAGGCCTACTTGGCCCAAGCTCAAAGTTTCCAAAACATTTTTCATGAAGGTAGATTTACATTTCTTAATCTGTCTCTGATCGCATAGACTAAGTCTTCCAGGGCCACCGGTCAAAACCAGAGCTGGACAAACCAGCTTGGTAAAAGTTACCTTTTGTTGCCATTTGTTTACTCTGCCTGTACTCTTAACACAAGCTCATTTACGTACATCCCAGACACTGTGTTGTAATTAGGATCAGCTTGTTCCAGTGAATTGGCTGGATCAATTTGGGGGGACCCTCTGATGTAGTCCAATCTAGGACCACCACATTACTGTAGATGGTGACTATTAGCGCTTTCCCCACGGTTGGCAGCCTCGTTATTAACCGGCCCATTTACGTTACAGTGCTGTTAATTCATTCCCACCTGAAGCCATTACAAAGACAAACAAAGGCCAATGGTCTAAAGCTGAAAATGTAAATGTCATAACTGTGTTGTCCATACATTTATTTAATCTAGCAGCCACTACAGGAATTTACTCAATGCTCCGGCGCTGCTACTTCTAGGCTCGCTTAAATTTATGGAGCACAAGAGAAGGGATATGAAATGCATCATTTTTTCCCAACGTCAGCACCGTTGTCATTATGAGTGAAGGGAGGCAAAAAGACTGTCTGGAAAATATATTAAGCCAATATAGGAAGCTGGAGTGACGATGTTCATCTTTAATTAGGGCTTTTTTTCAGACAGAAATGACAGTTGGCTGAGCAATGGTCTACTTGTGGTTAGAATCGGAATCACGTAGCGTTTTTACATATTTCACCTGGAGACATATAGGAACAAAGGCCCGTGTGTTGTGCAAGTCACATAGTTGTCTTAACGAACGCTGCGTGCGGGATACCAAGCTAAGGAGCGATGACAGCCGTAATTTATCTATTTCCCTGTGATTTACTGATGGTCCTGATTACTCTCGGAGATCATTAAGTACTGTATGCTCTTTAAACGGACTTCCAGATCAACAAAACAATGACTACATACACCGCAAAGGCACAGCCCTAGATTAGAACATCATTGGCATCTGACAATTTTCCAAACTTGCTTCTCTTTGAAATGTGTAAAAATTTAATTTTAGAAGTTGCCTAAAGCTATTTTGTTGTATTTTCAGACGTAACTATGAACAAAATTCCACTTCTTTAATGATCGCTGTACAAGGTTATTGGGTTCATCTGTTTTGGGCCTCTAATTGACTTTAAGTTGGCTTTGGCCGTGAAGCAAATGGCTAAGGCCCTGTAGTGTTACGCCAGGGACTCGGGTTTGATTCCGGCCTGAGGCCTTTCCTCATCCTCCCCCATCTCTCGCTCACACTCACCTCCTTTCACCATCTTGCACTGTCCACTCATAGAAAGGTATTAAGCCCATTCAAAATAAATAAATAAATAAAAACTCTAGTAAAAAAAAAATAAGGAGACAAAGATCAACAAGGATTTGGAGGGAAGTTCAAATGAATATAGGCCTAGCGTCCGCCCCGCGATTAACATATTATTGCTACTTCCTGAGGTTGGCCATTCTATGAGGCATGACCTGAGTCATTTTCACTTTCTTCAGTGCAGACAGTGTAGTGAGCGCATGATTAGTTGCTCTTTACTGCACAGGAAGCTTGTACGAGTGACACTGCCCCTTCAGAGGAACCTCCCAGGCCAGGCCGCCTTTTCCTTTATTTGAACGTGGTGTGAACTCCCAGCTGCTCTTTTGTGTACAAATCAGAAGTGAGCAACTCCCTCTCTGAAAACAGACAGACACACACACACCCACAAACATACACACACGCGCGCGCGCGGGCGGACGCGCACACGCACGCACGCACACACGCGCACACACGCGCACGCACGCACGCACGCCCGCACACACACACACACACACACACAGAACCCTTATCTCCAGTCGAGGCTTGACCTGATGCTGTTCATGAGAATGAGATATGCAAAACTATCATTAAAATCGAGTGTTTAATGTACTAGGTGGTCTTGACCCTCTATTGTTAACACTGAAGATTTATACTCAAATGAGACAGATTTATTAGGACATTAAAGTCTGTATTTGTTCATAATATTTAATAATATTTCAACCCTCTTCAGATTTTTCTCTGTATATTCGCCTACGAACATTTCGGGTAGAGCGCTTCTTCAGCGTGTAATGGCGATTGCATAGTGCTGTCCTTCGCTTCCTTCATTCATTAATATATAATGTGGGATTCAGCACCCAGTTATAATCTGTATTAACTAGTAAAGGTATAGGCGAAATTGTGAGTGCGTCTCCTTCACTTCATAATATTTCAACTCCCCCTGTTGCTTCATATCAAAAATATAACCCATTGACATAAATTGATGGGTATATCCACATACATAGCTTTAATTTCATGTACCATCCGTTTTTTTCTTGTTCTCGTTATCCTCTGTATCAACTGCACTGTACTGCACGTACACACACTCACTAGGCAGTTCGAGGTGGTTGTAGGCAGTTCACCTTTGAACTTCCTCGAAGTCACAACATCATTACTCCTCCCAGGTAACTTATTCCACATGTGCCGAGCACTACGGAAAACTCTCAAAAGAACAATTGTGCGCTGAATTTGTCAGACACATTAACACAGGGCAGGTTCCATTTGCACCGACGGGCCGGCCGATCTGCCGCACCAGTGCAGCCGCAGAAGGGGAGCCTGGCATGGGACTGGCCTTGATCACAGCACTGTATGGCACTTTTTTTCTCTCCCTCTCCTTCTCCCTCTCCCTCTCCCTCCCCCGCTTTTCTCTTTCCCTTCCACTGCCTCCTCCACTCTCTCCTCCTCTCTTTCACTATCGCCCCCCCCCTCCTCCTCTCCCCGTCACGCTCTCTTTCTCTTTCCCTTCAAACCCCACATCCCGCTCTGTCCTTCTCCTCCTCCTCTCCTTGCCTTCCACTGCACCTCTCCCTCCCTCCTTCTCCTCAACTCTTTCCTTCCCTGTGGGAGGGTGTTTCCCCCTCCTCTCCTCTCCTCTCCTCTCCTCTCCTCCTCCTCTCCTCACCTCTCTCCTTCTCCTCAAGTCTTTCCTTCCCTGTGGGAGGGTGTCTCCCTCTCCTCTCCTCTCCTCTCCTCTCCTCTCCTTTCCTTTCCTCTCCTCTCCTCTCCTTTCCTCTCCTCTCCTCTCCTCTCCTCTCCTCTCCTAGTGGGGGGGCTGCAGTCTCTCTCCCCCCCATCCTCCAGGACCTGGGGCTGGGGCTGGGGCTGCAGCTGTGGGTCAGCCGCCAAAAGCAGGGCCCAGAAAGCAGGTACATGGAAAGAGTGCTGAGACAAAGCAGAGAGCCTATCCAAAACAACAGGGGAGGCGGAGGCGAGGGAGGAGGGAGGCAGGGAGGGAGATGGGGGGTTTGAAAAAAAAAGGGCTTTCCTTTTTTTTTTTTAGGCGGGGACCACCGTGAAAAACAAGCCAGACGAAAGGCAGCGCGATACAGCGAGCGAACGAGCGGGTGAATGAGGGGAAAAAAGAGTAGGGTGCCATGGCCAGCCTGCCTGAACTGCCTGCCTGCCTGCCTGCCCACCCGGCTGGCCCTATGTTGGAAAGAGGTAGCCTGATTATCATTGACTTTCAAATCTCTTCGAGACTTGGTCTGACCAAGAGCATAACAATTAACGTTTTCCTAAACGGAATGATTGACCTGCCTCCCTAGGTTTGCTACTGCTTGACTGTTTTCCGACAAAAGTGAGTGGAGTTCCCGATTGTTCAGGAGATCAGAAACATATTTACATTGCTCTTGGCCTGACGAGAAGCAACGCCGGAGGTTTTTTGAAAGAGGGTTTTTAGAGGATGTAGCTTTTTGGTCATGCTAACATCCACGGGGAGAACCTTCTGAAATCAGACAGAGACAAGCAGGGGCAGACAAGCACCACATGCTGATTTCACAGATAGTGTAAAACATGAGTGATGGTATAAAAAAAGCTTTGGAGAGGAGAGATATTCATCTCTTCTCTTCTCTTCCCTTCAGAGCTTCAATGCCCCGTGGCTCTCCGTTTCAGTGGAGTCTGTCAGTTGTATTGAAATGAGTGACTGAGCGGCGATGATGAGCTTTAATGCGTTTTTATGCCGACTTCTCGGAGGAATGTCTGAATGGGAGACAAGAGGTGGAATGGGGTAGAACTCTGATTAAAAAAATATAAATATAATTATTTGATTGAAATAAAACATGTCATCAATCCATCATGACTGTGCAATTTTCTTCATTTTGAACAGTTTTGCTGAGGTACAACACAGCCTGACATTGCTATTTTTTTTGTTTTCTCAGAAAGCTCTGAGGCATCATTAGTCACTCATTTTTTTCCACCCATTAAACTGACATTTCTGAGTTTGCGCTTTTTTGTATCTACCATGTCCCTAAAAAGGTCAAGTGCATCTATAAATCTTTAAATCCTTCCCCTCTTACTGTGTTAAAGGTTAACAAACCTCAGGCTACGGTAGTGCATAAAGCTTCTTGACCACTTGAGGACTCCAAATGTTCCTACATGTAAGCCACCTAATATAGATCGTCAGCACACAAGATTTATAGTGCAAATCGGTGCACCCATTCAAAAATGATGGCGCAAACTAAAAGGATATCTTGAAAGCACTGGCCTATAACCTGGTCTTGTATTATACTGTATAGCAGTGGTCTCCAAATGGCGGCACGCGGGCCAGATCCTGCAAACATTTGGCCCGCCATGAGGTTGGAACAAATGAAAACATATATGTGTGCTATCTGTGGCCATACGGTCGGGCGATTTATGTGGCCCTCAGCACTACACTGCACTACACAATTTGGCCGATGGGGGAAAATAATAGGAGACCACTGCTGTACAGTGTCAGCACACAAGATTAAGTGAAAATTCATCCACCTGTTCAAAATTCAAACAATAGTCCACCATCCTGAATCTCAGCGATCTTGAAAGTGTTTGCCAGTTCGTGTACCTATTATAGACTGTTAGTACACAAGATTTGGTATACGTGTAAATCCCTCCACCCATTTGAAAGTTATATTGCATTGACACAAAATATCTGTGTTGGCAGTGGTCAGGGCACAACCACAATATCCCCAATGCACCACATTTGGGGGACAGAAATAGCTCAACGATATAAATAGCTCAACCACCCAAAATGTCTCACCTGCATTGTAGACCATAGAGCACATTGTGCACACTCTCTCAGACACACACACACAAATGCCCACGCGCACACACACGTGCGTACATACAGTGAGTCCAATATGTATTTGATCCCTTGCTGATTTTGTTGGTTTGCCTACTAACAAAGACATGATCAGTCAATAAATGTTATGATAATATGTATTCTAATATGGAGAGACAGAATATCAAAAAGAAAATCCAGAAATTAACTTAAGAGAATATATATTAATTTATTTCCATTTCATCGAGCAAAATAAGTATTTGATCCCCTGCCAACTGATTACAGTTCCGGGCCCACAGACCAGATGGTCACTTCCGATCAACTTGTCATCTGAATTAAAGACACCTGTACATACTAACATGCATAAAAGACCCATTGAATCAACAGAATCAGTCCATAGTATGAGTGAATCAGTCACACTCCAACCTCACCAGCATGGGAAAGACCAAAGAGCTGTCAAATGATATCAGGGACAAGATTTTAGACCTGAACAAAGATTAAATGGGCTGCAAAGCCACAAGAAAGAGACTGGGTATTAATAACCCAGTTGTTGATGCATTTCTTCCAAAATGTGAGGAATACAAAATGACTATCCATCAGCCTGTCTGGGGCTCTATACAAGATTTGACCTTTTGTAGGGATTTGATAATCATGAGAACAGAAAGAAAGCACCCTAGACCTGTACGGGATGAACTAGGCAATGATATCAAAGCTTCTGGGACCAAAATCACTGAGAAAACTACAGGTAGCACTTAATGCCACAGAGGTTTAAAATCCTGTAGTGCACACATGGTACCTCTACTTCAGAAGGAACCTGTGCAGTCCCACCTGAGGTTCGCCAACGGACATCAGACTGGTTTAAGATATGATAAGGAGGTGCTGTAGTCAGATGAAACCAAAACCAAGCTGTTTGGCATTAACACAATTCAATGTGTTTTGAGAAAGAGTACTGCTGTCTATGATCCCAAGAACACCCTCCTCACCATCATGCATGAAAGTGGTATCATTATGGTTTGAGGGTGTTTGTCTGGCCAAGGCACAGGGCAACTTCACATCGTCAATGAATGGATGGAGGGAGAGATGTAATGTGCAATCCTGAGTGCAAACATCCTTCCCTCCACCACTACACTGAAGGGTGGCCCATTTTTGGATCTCCCAACATGACAATAATACACAACATACAGTCAAAGCAACGAAGGAGTGGCTCAATAAGAAGCATATTAAAGTCATGGAGTGGCCTACAGTCTCCAAATATTAACCCTATAGTAATTCTATGGAAAGAACTGAACCTCCCATTTGCCAAGCTACAGACCACAAACTGTTAATGTTTTAGAGATAATATGCAAAGAAAAATGGGCAAAAATATTTTCTACTATATGCACAAACATTGTCATCAACTAAAAGAAGCATCTGACCTCAGTGCTAGACAACTAGGGCTTTGCCACAAAGCACTTTATCTTCTTTAGCTAGAGGGGTCAAATACTTATTTGCCTAAATTAAATACAAATAAATTAAAATATATTATTTTAAGTTATTTTCCGGAATTTCTTTTTGATATTCTGTCTCTCCATGTTTGAATACACATTATCATAAATGTATAGACTGATCATGTCTTTATTAGTGGGCAAACCGGCAAAATCAGCAAGGGATCAAATACATATTGGACTCACTGTATACGGAGACACAACCACACAGGCACACAGACACAGACACAGACACACGTGCACACATACACGCACGCAAGCCCTCACACAAACACACACACACACACACACACACACACACACACACACACACACACACACACACACACACACACACACACACACACACACACACACACACACACACACACACACACAGACCCACCTACCTCAGCATCAGCCTCCCCCTCAGTCTGGGTTGCGTCCTGCTTTGGGCCATGTAAAAAGGGAGCACACACCACACCACACCGCCGACACCACCACCATCACCATCACCTTTGACTGGACCCCTGAGGAACTCTTTCCAGTCCGTCCAGGAGCAGCAGTTCAGATGTCATTTCCTGTCATCCAGAGGGGCATGAGATGGCAGAATATTACTAAGCAAGGCCAGGGCCCGGGGCAGACATGACACAAGCCCAGAGTGTTGTTTCATTGTACAAACAGGGCCATTTCAAGGTATTTGTGGGGCCCTAGGCAAGGAGGGACTTGAGGCCCTTAGTACGTACATAATTAGTCATTACCCGGGGGGGCATTTTCAGCTGGGGGCCCTAGACCATTGCCTAGTTTGCCTGCCTGGTTGTGATTGCGCTGAGGGGGGGGGGGGTTAGGGGCACCGTCGCTCGCCGCCAGCTGTGCTCGAAATCTTCAGGCCCCAAAACCAACGGCATGTCTACACACACACATTGACAGCAGTGTTAAATATACTGCTGAGGTTTCTTACGGGCAATAACAGATTACCACTCATGGCTGTGTAATGTAATGACATGTGAGGTGGTGGTGCAATTCTGGAAGACTGAGACTATGGATTTGCTCGGATGGTTTCTGACCAATATAGTATCCACATTTTAAAACATTTTTGTTGCTAATTTTTATATTCCTGCTTATGGGCTGCGCAGTTCAATAAACATGAATGGAAACGTGTCCCAGGCACAATGCGAAATGTCATGGAAACGAATGGAAAGGATTAGGGAATTAAGAGACAATTAAGACCTAGTAACTCGCTACAAAGAAAACCACAAGGAAGGAAGTTGTCCCTTTATGACTGTACAAAAAGCCCTCTGCCCAAATCCACACGTACACTTCCCACCCACCACCGCAAGAGACTCTAAATTGGCCCATATGGTAAAACTGAGTTTGTTTTGATGCATTTCATTTTAATTGATTTCCTTGACTCACTGCATGACTACTGAACCACGGAAAGTATTTAGAGTTGTATTTCCACTCTCCACTCTCGCCCTTTCGCTCTCTCACACAGACAGAAAACAACCCTGATGGTACCAAGACGTCATTCATTCAGCAACCCAAACAAATGACCAATGGCCACACACAACAACCAACTATGACCCAGATTATTCACAAATGTGACAGAAATTTAAAATGCACGCCGTACCTCGAGTGGCAAGCTGTGACATTGAAAAGTTAAGTACCATAGTACTACAAATACTATGACAACACAGGGCCTTTAGTAATGCACTACGACTTGGTCATCAAATTTATAACACTGTGTCTTAATGGGATACAAAAAAGAAAAGGGAAGAAATGTAAACCCATGAGTGTGCTGCAATTTTGTCGACTCATCTCGAGGTATCTCCGAGCTACGTGCCAATGTGAACAGAGAAGACCACACCACACCTGTCAATTTCTACCTGGCTGACTGTGGCATCCCGTTACGGTAAGTATAGCAGCAGGTTCCCGTAAATGCATGAGATAAATGACATCAAACACCCCTGAAATGCCGCAGGGTTTGCCACTGTGTCTTAGAAATGAAGGCTACTGAAAAATGATACATGGCATATAGCGATGTGGATCAGATAAGCAAACCGATGCGCTGACAAAACCTGTTCACTCAACCCCCATCATTGTCTAAACAAAAACCACAAAAATCACAAACTGATTAGGTAATTAAGGCAGCGAGGAACATGATTGAAGACTTGGCAGCCCCAAGCACATTTGGATACCAGGGAAAAGTAAGCGTACGTGTTTGTGGGTTGGGGTTGTGTGTGTTTGTGTGCATGTCTGTGAGAGAGAGAAAGAGAGGGAACGAGAGAGAGAGAGAGAGAGAGAGAGAGAGAGAGAGAGAGAGAGAGAGAGAGAGAGAGAGAGAGAGAGAGAGAGAGAGAAAGTGTGTGTGAGAGAAAAAGAAAGTGTGAAAGAGAGACTGTGCAAGAGCTTACTTGTGGGGTCCAAATTGATCGCATCACCAAAAAAATGTTGTGGTCCCCATTGATCAAGCAGTTCACATAAACATGACATAAAACTTCAAGAGCAAAAATGCAACAGCATTGCTATTCTTTGTTGCATAGGTTAGTTTGCCTAGGAACATACAGTACTACAGTACTTACAGTACAATGCCAGTCAGTCATGAGGACACAGATGCAAGGACGGATGTTGGGCCTACTTGGAAGCTGATCAAGAAAAGGAAAAAATTATATTATTTCCTAATGATTATTATTTGATCTCCTCTCCATGTAGCTGAGACCAAAAAACGTTGTTTATCTCTGGACAGATGAGCCTCTGTGAGGTGCAAAAGAGGGCTTGGCAGCTGAACATGAACAACCTGACTGACTGACTGACTGACTGACTGACAGACGGAGTGGGAGAGTGGTGAGGGCCAACTAGATATGGCAGCAGCCCCACCTGCCAGGGGGCCCCTGATTGCCCAAAAGTGGAAAAATTGTAGAATTGTGACAATGCAAATGTGGGAAAAAATCATCTATTGTGTTGAGTACAGTTGATAGAGATGTTATCCTTAATTCCTAACTCATAATTAAGACACTGTCTACGTATTTCTTTCACAAAATTAGTCTTCTAGGGGGCCCCTCAGCAACCTGCAGCCTAAGGGCCCCAGGCCATCTTAATCCGGCCCTGGTAGTGGGGTAGTGGAGGAGTGAGTGAGGGAGGGAGTGGTGAAGGAGTGAACACTGATGACTGTGCAGAAGTGAGAGAGAGGAGTCCCCTGCAGGGGAAGTCAATCAGGAGAAGAAGGAAGAGAAGATGCCCCCAGGAGACGGACATGGCAGCAGCAGGCAGGAGGGAACAGAACAGGACAGGGTGAAGACGCTCCGTCAGGAGAGAGAGAGAGAGAGAGAGAGAGAGAGAGAGAGAGAGAGAGAGAGAGAGAGAGAGAGAGAGAGAGAGAGAGAGAGAGAGAGAGAGAGAGAGAGAGGGAGAGAGAGAGAGGGAGAGAGGGCTGTCTGCCAGGAACGCTCCTTCAGCGCTTAGCTCTGTCACACCTCATTTGATACAAGAGAGCCTTCAGCATTGCTTCCAAGACGCACAGGATGTAGGTCTACAGGGTTGTAAGCAGAATTCAGTTGGGATGTACATATAGGTCCCCATGAGATCCTACTACCAAGAAGATCCACACTGGATCCAGCTGGGTCATTAACTTGACTTGTGAATGAATGAAGCAAAGGACTTCAGATTTTTCTTTGTTTATTCGCCCTATGTTTCGTGTGGGATTCATACCCGGTTGAGAACAATATTAATGATTAGGCGATAGTGTGAGCGCATCTCCTCCTCTTTACATCATTATCTTGACAAGCCAGATGAATGTATGGTAGTTCTGCTGTGCTCTGCAGTGGAATGCAATGTGGGGTTTGGTGAAACTGCATTCATCTGGAGAGTCAGGATATCATGGAAAACATGGCTTGTATAATATTAACATAATAGTATTTATTATCTATAGTGTAAATATCACCATGCACCATGGTCTGAAAACACTTGTAAAACAAAAAAAATAATACAACAATCATAAATTAGTAACAATTAAAATTATAATAGGGAAAATAAAACGGATGGGGAAATTAATCAACAAGTGAGAATATATTAAGTGAGCTTAATAATAAAATAATTGACAAATAAGTTGAATTTATTTATTTTGTTTGTGGTGACATTGAAAATCTGAATCTATATCAAACCTGAACTGAGATCCCTCCATTTTGTCTACTAACTTAAGAACTATAAGAGCCACATGGGTATGAGCAGTGAGTCTGCATGAAGCACAATATTTTAACATGAATATACTTCTGGCATTCACAACACAATTCACAACTCCCCATAAATTCAACTTTGACACGGAAATACAGTTGTGTCTGTTTATCTGCTTTAAAATGCGTAATCAAAAGCAACATAAACGAAGCAGCAAACAAATCCTTCAAATCAAAACACGTTAACTGATTTGACCCTTGTGCAAGGAAACCTGTAATTGTAAACATCATCGTGTATATAAACCATCCAATCAAAGTGAGTAGATGACATTGACGTTAGCACTAAATTAGCTGCCAAAAACACATCCCAAGTTGTTTTTTTATTATTATTATTTTAGCCCCGGGTAATATAACCTTTACATAACATATCCCCTTTCATTTATTCACTCTCACATCTTTTTTCCCCTCTAAAGCTTTATTGGGACATGAAATGCTTTGGGGCATGAGGCGAAGACAGTGGAGTTCCTCTGCTGTACTCTGTGCCAGATCAGGCTTGCATGAAACACCAAATACAACTTTGGACTCTGGAGGTCCACAAAAATTAGAGGAGGCCTATAAAGTCTAATCTGAGACTTTTTACTCAAGAAAAATACTTTAAAATAGCATAATGAGATAACACCTTAAGCATTGTCTAAAACAGACTTTTGTCTTAGCAGTGACTGAAACAGAGATTCTTTAAGTAGGCCTATATACTTATCTTATCTACTCTCTCTGACTGAAATGTGATTGTCCTCCCAGGTAAAATTCTGTGCCTACCATGACTACAGAGATATTCACTGGTGGACTGCAGTGTGCTTTAATATGGTGATAGCCTGTCTCTTGAGTATAATCTGCTATGAAACGTCATGCTTCAGGGGATGACTTGCAGCCTACTAATGAGAATGTATTGAGACATTTCTGAAAGGTTTTGCTATTCCGCTTTCCTAGCTTTTAAATGCAACTTATTTCATGTTAGTGTGTGCTTTGGAGGCTGAGGTATTTAGGATTTGATAGGCAGAGGGCACCCTTTCCCAAAAAGGGCTTAGGCTTATGTAAATGGGTTAACAGGCCATCAAAAAAACAAAGATAGCAACATGATTATATCTTATTTATCAAATCTACCCAAAAAGGCTTTCCTGTCCTTTCTCATACATAGGTCTTGACTTGTAGCCCTCGCCTCTACACACCTCAAATATACTTAGAGTAAAAGTCTGCTCAGACTGTGGACCTAAAACTTGCTATGGGAGCAAATGAAGCAATAATGAGCCATTTTCCTCTTTCAACATCAAACTGACTCAGACACATCACTGATAGCCCTGAACAAAATGATATTCAGTGGCATCCAGTGAGAGAGCAGGGGTGACCACAATAAAAACCTGTGGCTTCATGATGCCACCATCAGGCAAGTCAAAACAAGCTCCTCTGTAGCTATTCACTTGGTAGCGAAAGGCACAGCCTTGCTCCAAAAAAGCTCAGTAAAATGGCTTTATTTTAGGACAGCTAAAATTGGGTCCTGAGTGACAGAGTATTGGAGCGTTGGGGTCAGGGGCCACGTTTTTGGGTTTTCTGGTCGAGGAGCAAGCACTCGACCACACCAGGCCCTGAGGGTTTGGTCTT
>NC_085862.1:28974494-29134494 GCF_034702125.1 Engraulis encrasicolus | reverse complement strand
CTTTGATTTGAAAAGTTGTTCTCTTATGATAAGCAAGAAAAACCTTATTCCAAACCTGAAAGAGGAATCTGAGGAAAAACTGTAAAGCAATTGTTAACACATCATTGAATTTGATTAAATCCGATAGCCATGCTAATCAAGCCCTCTAAGTTACAAAGTGACACTGGCTACGTTTACATGATGTTTTTAATTCCGAGTTTACTTTGATCTTTTCTTTAATTCCGAATTAAGAGGTGTTTACATGATGTTTTCAAAGAGGAATTAAGCTGTATTCAGAATTAAAGTCAGTTAATTCCGAATGAAATGCCTCATGTTAACGTAGCAATTGTTAAAAAAAATGGTTGATGTGTGTAATTCTGACAGACAGGAGCCCACCGGTCTGTACTGTAACCTGATTATAGCAGCCACAGATGTGTGGCTTATTACAAATGGATACGGATATGATTCTGTATAGCAAGAGCAACGATGAACCGCATTACTGAAGAGTTGCCTTTAATCCACTTATTGAAGTGACACTCTAATGTGAGGTTCATCACTGTCCTTACTTGAACTAACATCTGCACCAGTTAATTTGAACTGGATGCTCATGATATTTGACTGTATGATTCACAGATTATTTGCCTCAGGACACATTAGTGTTGATTGTCCCGACAAAATCACTTCCTTGTTTTTGTGACAAGATGTCCTGACCTTTTAAGCTTCACCACTCATCTTGCTTAAAAAAAGCAGCTCCCTGACTCAATCCAAGCACCCAAACCAGTGTCACAGAAAATGGGGGCATCTGAAATCAAAATCACATGCAACCCTCAATAATTCACGAAAATGACAAGGCCCGGCGAGTCGAATTCAAGGAGTAAATTACCGGCTTTACACAAACAGCTGACACCATGAGCTGTGGTCTGGCAACCAGCACTTCATTTCATCCTGACAACACAAACAGACTATGTTCCGTAGCAATAAAAATGCTTAAGTCACAGTAGAGACACAAAAAAAGTTGCTCCACCGATAAAATAATATCCCTTTTAACATTTTCAGCTGCTAAATAAAGTCAAAGTGACGCATGCCACAACCTGTTTGGAACGCTTCTTGCAGGTTATTCCTACAATTATAGCCAGATACGCCCGGTCTCCATTTCTGTAGCACTGGATTCCACACTCTCATGTTGGTACTGTGTCATTTAGAAGAAGTGTGTGTGTGTGTGTGTGTGTGTGTGCATGCACGTGTGTCATGGTGCAACATATCAGCTTCACGATATCAGGAAAGCAGGATATGAATTGTCTTAAGAGGAGTAGAAAAGGTCAAAGTGACTGACCGTTTTCTGGTCTAGCTCTAGTTCTAGCTGTAGACTGCACTAGTTCAGGTCATGGCAAAACAGCACTGATTGGTTCAATTAAAAAAAGTACTAAAGTGGAGACCACAAAGCCTGTGAGGTCAGACTATTTCCACAAAATGAAACTGGCTGCGGCTTAAGTTATGTCAGATTTATTTAAACGTATTCTGCATTTGTCAGAACACGAACATCCATCCTCGACCCAGTTACAAGGTCAAGATGATGCTTTTCGCCCATATATTTACTTGAAATGAAGTCAAGCTCCTAGACTAGTTCTTGGGGACATCCTACAATGTGTCTGTTGTGTTCTATGCACATAGCCAATGCGGTCATCATGTGCCGTGGCAATAAGGCAGGCTGTGGTTTCACAAGAGACTGGGCAGTCTGGAGTTTGAGGAGCTCTGACAGTGTCCCATTGGGAAGGTCTATTGCCATTGTGACACACAGCACACTAAATATGTACAGCACATCACAGCATTGTATCTATGGCAGCATTGCATTTATGCCTGCCTATACCTGTGACCTGTGCAAGGGGCAGCCCAGCAAATACCCAAAACAGAGGGATGCAGCCAGTTGGAACTATGATCAGGGTACCTCAGCCGTAAGAATAGCCTGCAAGAACCCCATTTTGTTTGTTTAGTTTTAATCTAACTGTTTAAGCACATTAAGCTGAATGTCTATATGTTCTATAATGCACTATACAACAAGAGTGCTAAATGCACTATACAACAAGTTATTATTATTCATATTATTCTTATTCTTATGATTACATGGAGGAGGATGGGGGACCCTGGGGCTACCAGCCCGACACCCTGGCCACATACCGATGACTGCTCGGGTGCCTTACATCACTCTTTAAAAGTAGTCTGAGCTCACACCTCGCAGAAAACATCTTCATCCCTTCCAGCACCATTGCTAATGACAACAGATGCAACACACAAAGTCTAGAATGCATGAACACAAGCGTGGCCATAACTACCATTGAGGACACAGAGGTCATCTCCTCTATATTTTTTTTCAGTAATGTAAAATGTATCTATGATGAAAATCGATATATGATCAACAATGATAAAGTCAGTCTGTATACGCCACCCCCATTTATCCTCAAGGCAGTGATTAATGAAAACAAGCTGAAGAGTTTGACTGAAGTGTTAGAATCATTCTAAATGTACAGTATGCAGTACAGCACGCAGTATTTGACCACTGTATGCATGGGGGCCGCTAGGGGGGGGAAAGTGGTACAGATTCTAAGGGCCCAAGCACTGATAGGGGCCCTTAAGGGGGCCCAAGCACTGAGAGGGGCCCTTAAGGGGGCCCAAAATTCAAATCTTTCATGGGGCCCAACATTTCTGGCAGCGCCCCTGACTGTATTTGAAAATGTCTGGTTACGGCCCTGAACACAAGTGTCGGGAAAAAACACTGCACCTGCAATGGAATAGTTGAATGTTGTTGGTTACATATATTGCCAGTGATGGAATGGAGGATCTCTTTCGAAGCTACCAAGTAGTGAAATGAAATGACAAAGCAGAGCTCCGTGGGTACAAAATTAGAGTGCTGAGACACAGAATGGTCACAGAGAAGACAGGGAATGTTTGGCATTGAATCCTTTAGGCATTCAGTGTGAAAGAATGTATTACAGACCTAAAGTAAGGAACAGCTAATGAAAAACGGTTTCTTATATAGAAAAGTAAATGAACATTTCAGTCAAAGTAGCAATCAAAGTTTACGGTTGTCTAAACTTGGCTGTCCTAAATCACGTCACAAATCATAACATTTGCACAGTATATCATTTGAATAAATCACTAACAGTATCAGTGAATAAATCACTAACAGTATACAACTATAATAAATCACATCATACAACTTGAATAAATCACTAACAGTATCATATACAACTATAAATATCATGCATACTAATCTATTCATCTGAAAAAAGTTTCAGCCGAAGAAAGCTGAAATATTGTTAAAACCTTTTTAACAATATTTCATGTCTCTCGAACTATTACACTTTCCAACAATGACTTTTAGAATGACCACAAAACATCAGAGCTGAAATACAGGGCTACCAGAACATGAAAACATTCCCCATGGTTTGGCTTAGCTGGCTAGTCAAGTCTGGCTTTATTTGGGCCTTGATTGCGTCATTATTGCGACCAAAAGACAGCAAGCGCAACAATGTAGCAAAGTGGAGCGAAAAAACAAGCGGGGCCAACATGTTTGCCTGTTTCACGAGCTGTCATTCCTTCCATTAGGGATCTTAACAAATACCACCGAGTTATACGCTCATGGAAACACAATAAGACACGCATAACTGCATGTTTTTCTTTTCGGGGACGAACTCTTTCTCATGTGTTGCATCTCCAGGCGTGTGGCACTAAGTTTAGAAATGTTTCCAGCTTCTGGGTTTTCCATTCTACATCGGTTTTTTTTGTTGGGATTTTTATAATGTTTAATGTTGCTTGCTGTCCTCAAGACCATGTACAGTAAAGCGTATGAGGTGGGCAAAGTGACTTCATAGTCCCTTGTCGCTGGAAGGCAAATGGAGCCGAACAACACAGCACAGCTCCCCCAATATCCCCCAATAATCTAGCTGTTCCCAAGCCCATGTACTGTACAGTATACTGTGTGCGGTGGGCAAAGTGACTTCATGGTTGCCTTGTTGCAGGAGCCAGCGGAGCCCGAAAGGCACACCACTTAACGGTGTCACCTCTGGAGAAGGGAGAGGGTGACAGGGTGGCCGCTGATGAGCCAGCGAGGGGTTTATTGTGCCAGGGAGAGCAGGATCTCCACGCCCTTAGCGTCACGCGTCACTCCGGAGGAAGTCTGATGACCTCTTACATCAATATCCCCTCCTCAGCCCACAAGACCCGAGTGGCCCGTGGCAGAGGCTGGAGGCCGCACTCCCCCACATGCGAAAGCCTTCAAGCGCTGCACTTTGCAAAACGCATTAAACGGAGCCCAACATAATAAAACCGTTATTTATAGGACTGTAACGGGCTTGTAGTTTGTCTTGCGCTAACCCCAGTGGAGAAACAGAGACACTCAATCCTGGCAGTCCTTGTGCGCCGGCTGGCGTGGGGGTGGCAGGGCAGAGAGGCGGGCACGGAGCTCCACCACTGGCCACATTCGCACAACTTCCCTAATGTTAACCAGTAGGTTTCTATATTTTTTCCGCCACATGAAAGACGAAAAACGTATTAAAAATTAGGCATATAACATTTTGTGGCCACGGGCTTAAAAAATGCTCTAAATATTCGTTGTGATGTCATTGGGAAAAAATTGGTAACGTCGTTAAATGTTCGACAAGATGAGGGAGGGAGAAAAAAAAAAAACGAAAAACTTGTAACACCACACTTGTGGCAATGCGAAAAAGTGTCCCCTGCTTGTTAAAAATTAAAATAAAAAATGCAAGGGAAAAAAAAAATCTTATATTCCTTAGACTGAAGAGCATGACGTGCGGTCGGTGTGTTGAACAAGCTCCGAAAGTCATATCTAGCCCTGAGTCAGTGTGGAGCAAAGTGACAGAGTGGTCTCCTTCCTGAGAACCTGTGTCCCTACCCAGCTCTCACAATGGACTTCAGAAGGGGCAGGGGGGGTTTCCCATTCACAACACAGGAAGTTACAGTAACGTCATCTATAAACGTAATCTATTGGTTACTAATCACATGACTAACAATGTCAAGTCAAGTCAAGTCAAGTCAAGTAGGTTTTATTGTTTATTGTTTTAATGTCATTGGTTAAAAGAAACTTTTTGGAATACTCTGATCAAGCTGGGCTTTAATTGGAACCATCCTAATAAGATTGTTTCTTGCTGTTTAGCCATACAAAAATGAACATTTTATTGCAGCTGTATGGCCTAGTATGTTTTAGTTCAATAAAAAGCTTTACATGTTGAAAACGATTAGGGTGATCTTCATGCTATAAGCTCTGTTTGTATTTGCATTTTTGCTGATTAGCATTTTAATTGAAATTGTTGATTATGAAGTAAAGCATTGACCACTATTCGACATTTGGATCAGTCCGTATGCAGAACTCAACATCAGAATCAAAGTAACATGCAAAATGCATTTTAAAACTGTAACATCAATACCGCTTTCTTCTCCGCCACCCCTTCAGCCAGTGGTTTTCTAGTGTCTTCAGTATCATTCAGCACAGTACGTAACAAACTAATGTGTACCTTTTCAATGATTTGTCAAGATGTTTCGGAAAACTATTAAAAATTGGACGCACATCACACAACATGAGGTATTAAAGTTTGTCCTTTGAGAGTTGTTTTAAGTTCAGCGCAGTGCTGCCTGTGCCAAGGTTTGAGAATCTGACAAGTCACCACCTGAATGGGTGAATGTGCTGCCGTTTTGTCAGGAAGGAAAAAATTAAACAGTGCATGGTGCGGCAGACAGACTGTACCAACATAGAGTATGATCAAAGAGTTAGATGCAAGGGTTTTTGTGCGATGTAATAGCGTTTAATGCCGCCAAACATTAGTAAAAAAACTGCAACATGGCCAACCCCAATTTTACACAAAAATAAACGGACAAGAAGCGACTCAGCCAGTGTATATACTATTAAAAGAACTTGTAAATAAGCTGAATAGGATTGGGTGCTTTTTATATCATGTACGCCTGCACAGGGGCGCCGCTAAAAATGTTGGGCCCCATGAAAGATTCAAATTTTGGGCCCCCAAAATGATAAATTATGTTATCAGCATCCTTCCAAGGGCCCTGTCAGTACTGTTGGGCCCTTAGAATCTGTACCACCTTTCCCCCCCCTCGCAGCACCCATGCACCTGCACTTCAAATAATGGTCTTACGTGGGAAAAATATGACTTCCACTTATTTGCACTGAGGCATGTCACAGCACACGCATTCTGATCACACCACTTTCTGGGGCCTGACTCATAGACTGAACAATGTTGCAACAATGTTGCACCAAATATGCCAATATGATGTATTGACACTAATTAGTCACAAGACGATTCAACAAAACAGTATGTCCTCAAAAGTGTGCTTCATCCACTACTAACTAAACTTCTAATAAGCAACCTTAACTCAGCAACTACAAGCCAGGGGCACATATTTCCTTTACCCATTCACTTAAGTATCTCATTCCAATTACTACAGCTCATCAGACAGGTGTAGGAATTAATGGCACTTTTTCACATGACACCATACAAGGTTTCCCAACTTTTTTGGGGGTCTTTTTTACTTTATTTATGATAGGACAGTGAAGGTGGTGACAGGAAGCGAGTGGGGAGAGAGAGATGGGGAAGGGCCGGCAAAGGACCAAGGCCGAGAATTGAACCCGGGTGAGCCGCATAGTAGATGAGTGCCCTACCGTTTGGCCACGGCAGGGCCGTTTCCCAACCTTTTTTGTCCTGTGAATCCCCTGATCCATGTTTTCATATGATGAGTACACCGCTCATGCTCTATATCTGTTCCTCAATGCCAATGTGACTACACTCCATACTATATTTGTTATTATTACATTTTTCCACGTACACCCTGAGGTGTGCTCGCATACCCCTTGTGGTACCTACCCCTGATTGGGAAACACTGCACATTTCAATGCATCCAAAGCAAGTGTAAGTTGCATCTGGTGGCATAGACATATAGGCCTCCATATACAGTAGATGCCACTGTTTTCTGCCTGTAAGCAGTGGTTACCCACTTTGTTTTTGGCTTTTCTTAATTTTTGGCGTTCTACAGTTTCTCTGAATGGTATTCACCTCCTGTGTGTGACTCTTTCTTCTCCTTCCTGTAAACCAGGGGTGAGGAACCTATGTCTAGAAGGCCGTTTGCGGCCCTTGAGGCCGCTTTATCCGTCCCCGATATAATTTTAATGTTATGCAGCTTCACATGAAATATGACATATTTTGTAAAGTAACCTTACAAAATGCATTTGCAATACAATTAAGTCATAAATCAGGGAATCTGGAGAAGGTTGTGTTTGTTTAAAAGGAGGCTGCCTTCACTATAGGCCTAGAGTGCAGGGGGAAATCCTGGTTTGCAGAGGTGGAAAGAGTCCAGAAAATGTGTACTCAAGTAAAAGTATCTTTACTTTGCCTAAATTCTATAGTACAAGTAAAAGTACCTATCTAAAAATCTACTAAAGTAAAAGTTAAAAGTACTTCACTTAAAATGCAATTTGAGTAAACGTTACTTACTTTTAATTAGCTTTCCTCTTGAGAATGTCATGTTTATTTTTCTTGAATATCGTCCTCCATAACCTCTATCTCTTGCTTGGCACCAGCCATCATCCAATACATTGATACAAGATAGTAAAATAGTGGAAATGCTGTGTGCCATCCTGCACAATCTTTCATTTCCGGCGGATTGTGGCATTATTGTGCATGGCATTTTGTCTCTCAGTCATTTTTTTTACTCAGTACTCAGGCCAGGTTCCAGTGTAATTGAGTAAAGTACTTGGGTCAAAATGTACTCAAGTACAAGTAAAAGTATTAATTTAAAAAGTCACTAAAAAAGTACAAAGTATTCATAAAAACTACTCAAGTACAATACTTGAGTAAAAGTAATTAGTTACTTTCCACCCCTGCTGGTTTGTGTTCATAGTACGGCCCTCGGAGGACTTTTATGGCCCTTGGATGAATTAGAAGGGGCCCTTCGAATGGAAAAAGCTTCTCCACCCCTGCTGTAACCAGTGGGCATACAGTACATGCCTACTTCGCTTCAAAATGGAACTTGTGTGGCATAATAGTGAGAAAGGGTAATTGGTGAATTTACTTGTACCTAGGGCACCGTCTAGGGCACCAAATGTCTTGGGGGGGATTAATATCCCACTGAATTAGAATGTCAAGAGAAATAGAACATTGAACGTTATGTTGACACTGATTATTCATGGGCACATAGTATGTAGCTAATAAATCATCTGTACTTGATCAGATGTACGATGCTATGTTTACAAATGTCAATCTCTAAAAGCACAAAATTGAAAAGGTTGTGCTCGCCTAGGGCCCCAAATTGCATAAAACCGGCCCTGAGCAGAATACTACATGGATAGATTTGAAAACATGTACATAACAAATAACAACCCCTTTGCTCCCTGGACCCATGGTCGTGAATGGAAATGTGTGAGCACCAGGGCCGCTGACAGCTTTCCGTGGGCCCAGGACAAAGTCATCTGAAAGGGCCCCCTAACCAATAGATACAGTAAGTTACAATGTCATGGGGATCCAATTCTGGGCCCCCTGTTTTCCTGGGCCCGGGACAACATACCCATTTGTCCCTTCCTGTCAGCAGTCATGGTGAGCACTGACCCGCCAATATTGTTTAAACAGCTTCATGATTAATTCTTGCACACACGTAAAGGAATCTCACCAAGTTCCTCCACGACATACGTGCGGTCATGTGGCCGGGCCCCGAACCCCCGTCCTTCGGAAAGTGTCCTCTGCATTTCCTGGGAAAAAAACATCATGCCATCAGTGGCTTTATTCAAAGGTCAAACATTCCATATGAAATACTTACACAGTAGTGTGCAGAATTGTACGTTTTTTGTATTTCATTTGAAAACATTCACTGCCCTCCAATTTACTATTTCCCTTTTGCTGTGAACCGTTAAACCCTCTGTGGTTAGTGATTTTATAAAAAGTGATTTTTAGTAACTCATATTCTGCATGTTGGGCTCGAGAGTGTGCAATGTGGTTCTGTGAAACAACAATTATTAAGACTGCTGCTAATAAATTCACACACATTTAAATTCATGAGCATCTGTGTCAAAGGCACACCTCTTTCTGGAAAATAATTAGTCTTCTATTCTAGGACAACCCCAAATTGTCTGGAAAGTTATTCAAGCAGACAAGGATTTGTTCTATATATTTTTTTGTCATGTTGAATTCTTCCTTTGTGACAAAAGTCACTCTAAAGACTAGCTTCTGGACAGTCGCACGTTCAGCCAATAATAATGAAATACACTTTTTGTACAATGTCTCTTCCTCCAGTTTCAGGCTATGCATGCCATGTTACTCTCATTTGGATTTCTGGTTGGGCTGTGGCCGGAGTCCATAGACTTTAATGGTGACCATTAATCGGAACTAACAGACTAGAAATTCGGCAAGACTATGACAACATTGAAATGGGCAGATATTAGGACAGCGTTGGTTCATTGTTTTAGTTTAAACCATGAAGTTGGTTAAAAATGACTGAAGAGGTAGCAGCAAAACAATTATTCCACCAATCTCACCACTGTTGATTCTGGAGCAGGAAGTGAAGTGAGACATTTAATTGCGATGAATTCACTTGCCATCGCCACTATTACTACTACCATAATTTATTGCTCAAACCTGATGATATTCTGTGGTCACTGACTAACTGGAATAAGGACCTCTGTTTGAGTGGTAAATGGCCCTGCCGTGGCCTAATGGTAGGGCACTGGGTTACTACGCTGGCAACCCGGGTTCGATTCCAGCCTGGGTCGTTTGTCTATCCTTCCCCGTCTCTCTCTCCCTACTGGTTTCTTGTCTCTCCTTCACTATCCTGTCAGAAATAAGGGCAAAAAAGCCCTAAAAAAAAGATTCTTTTAAAACAAATAAGTGTTTTCTGGCTTTATTCTATTAGTAAAGCCAACACTCAGAACTCTTCCATTATAATATTAACCACTTGCTCTGAGGTAAAGAACACGCTGTAAAAAAATACATAGTTCCTCAAAGAACCTTCATTTGCACTGTGGGATAACAAAAAAATGCTTTGAGTAAGCCTAAAAGTTCCCTGAAGAACATAAAACTTCTGGGAAGAACCAAACATTACAAAGAAATCCATTAGTCATTATTCCACAGTACCAATATCAGGGCTTCTCCAAGAATCCATTCGTCACCTGGGGTTCCTCAAGGACCTGAAAGGTTCTTCTGTGAATGTTACATTTTATGTGTATCAAGGTACAGTAAGTGTGAAACATGTTATATAACATTACACAGATCTCCTGGTTAGTTGACATTTAGTGTCCACCCTGTTGGATGGCTCTTACATCATATCTCTTATTTTTTCTAATGGCGTAAACACATTAACATAGTCCCATAAAGCTCGCCGTACTTTCTGAGGCGCGCTGTAATAGTCATTAAACGGTTAATTACCTTAGTACTACTCTACTATGACATAACACAAGGCTGTTAGTAATGCACTACGACTCGGTCATGGCCCTTCTAGTGACAACAAATTTATAACACCATGTGGGAGGTGGCCTTTGGGATACATGCATAGATTTTTTTTTAAATCCTATGCTGTGTTACGAATGGTCCGAGTGTCTTTATGGCTTTTGTAACTTCTGTATGTGGCATGGGCACTCTTCCAGTGGAGCTCATAACCAAGGGGCACCTTCAGACATCTCCATCTCTACCTCCATGCCTACTCATGGGTGGGGGTGTGGGGGGCTGTGCAGCAGCATTGTCGGAAACCATCAACATCCACACTTGAAGCTGGGCCTGCATCGCAAGGATTGGTTTCCATCCAAGCAGCCACATATTGTTTGGGTCAGTGTTATTGTAATTGGCAGCAGCTTTGACCGATATGGTGTCAGGGTATAAGATGTCAGATGCACTCCATCAATGGTACATGCCACTAGAAAGGGATGGGGGGTGGGGGCGGGTGGGGGTGCAGTGTTCAGGTAACACATACTGTATAGCCTACATAGGCATCTCATGGAGGCTCCAGATGAATGGACAATGAGCAAAATTAATTTGAAAATCTGTAGGTGACATACGGGTAATCAACAGACTGCATGAACATGTGGGCAAAATGAAAAAAGAAAAAAAAAACATTTAGGCATTAACTAGCCTACTTTGTTACTTTGTAGCTTCAATGGGTCCTATAATGCCTCAACAGAGCTTACACTGCCACTCTGTGTCTCAACACAGAAGGTGCTTCTATTCTATTACATGAGCGCACTACGCAGACTTCTGGGGGCAATACTCACCAGTGGGAAGTATTAGGCGGGTAATGCAATCCAGAATCATGATATGTGCCATGACATAGCATGTGGCGGGAAATGCTAATTATCTGGTAAGACAAGAGTAATGAGCACTTGATTGTGTACAGTGGCACAGAAAGACGCAGATGCCGTCCACAAGCAGCGCAGTGCGGCGACAATGTTTTGGTGTCATTTAAGGTTGATAGGTTCACAGACTTGGACGCTTTACACAGACAATGTTAAAACATTGCGTAGTGAACGCTTAAATCATAATATCCGTTATTTGATGTTTTTTTCTGTAGTTGCGGCGGTAAATTCGATCCACACCCAATTACCGTTTGACTGACCTTCGAATTAATCACTACAAACACGTCATACTTTAAGAAGTGTCATCAACAAAAAAGTACGACAGGCGGTTAAGAAACCAACTGACATTTTTTTAGACGGCACGTGTGTCAAGAAGGATCAAGTGTGGGTTGATTCCAATGAATAGCCTGACAAGAAGGGTCTTGTTTTGAGTCAGGTGCAAGGGATGCACCAAAAGTAGATATCAGATCTCACTGATGCTGTGGATATGATTGTCCCCTGACCCCTTTACGCATTGAATAGAGCGGTCAAAAATGCATCATGAAAATATGGAATCATTGATTCGTTTATATTTTTCCACGATACATGTTTAATGTAGGCTACCCTATTTGTGAATTTTAACTCGTATGTCATCATCAACAACAAAAAAATATTCCAGACTCCTAAGCCAATTTCATTTTCATTGAATAATACAATTTTACCATGCTGACATAAGGACAACAAGGACGTCCCCATATTGTATTAGATAACCTACATGAAATGTCTAAACAAAGAAAAGTCTGCATATGTCCATAACGCGCAACCTTTACAATCAAATAAATAAGTTACTCCAGTTGTTGACGTTTTCTGTTTTAGCACGTTGTAAATCATGAAAAAAACAAAAGGGCTTCTGTTCAGTTTATCTTAATTACAACGGGCACGGAATACAATAGCCAGTGTCACATGAAGTCAATAATTAGAAATCATATGGAATGACGAGCCTGCCTTTTACGCAGGTACTTTTAATGCTGGCAAGCGTCGAAAGGGAGGAGGCTGACGGTGACATCACAGCACGTTGCTATAAAAACTGGGCTCATATCGTTAAGAGTTAGAGAAGCACTTCAGATCCTTGGGAGTAAAGGCATAGAGCAGACGAAGCCAAGAGCTTTTGTAGTTGTGCACCTTATTGACTCTACGGAATCAGCAGCTGACAAAAAAACAGAATGAACATCTTTCATCTTTTCGCTTGTGGACTATTGATGACCCTGCTTTCAGTCAGCACAGAGGCCAAGCCTTTAACGCCGGCACAACAGAAGGTGAGACTGCAGCTCTGATGTAGCCCAGTGCGCCCCTGGCCCCTTGCTCGGATCTACCGTTAGTGCGTGCGAATGGTGTGCCGCTGCCAGTCAGCGGTGGTTCCATTGATGCCCTCCCGTGAGAATACGATTTGCGCTGGATATGTCAGTGCCTCTATCTTTGAGACAGACGCGCTCACTAATGACAATCTTTAAAAAGCCATGTCGAGTAAATTTTCAAACTTATTTGGGTGCTGTTGTGGAACAGAATGTAGGTATATCCACATGCGCTCACGCAGTGTGCAACGCCGTGCCAAGGTGTACATGGATGCATTGCGCGCCATTTGTGTCCACAGTACGAAAGAATAGGAATATAATAGGATGTTAACAAGCATCCAATACATCCAAAACATAAGGCTCTGCGTTGGGGTTCTCCAACTCTTTTGGGAAGCGCGCTGTTAGCGACTGTGTGAGTGCAAGCCAGCGCGGGGTCCAGAGTGACTGGGACGCAGTTCCCAATCAGTTTTAGCCCACGAAGACCAAATGTAGTCCGCATTATCGCATACTAACATTCCAGCCACAGGTGTTCAGACCACCAGCGTATTTGCTTTAGTAGCCTGACTTTGAATGAAATCTGCAAGGTATTCGCTCTAACCGATTGTCACCTGTAGCCTAGTTGCCTGATGGTCTGCTCAGGCAGAGCGCGGAACATGTACTCGAGCCACAGACAAGCTGTTCGTGTCTTTGATATGACTGTTATTGTGTGAGTTACTGTCTGCTCCGGGAAGTCGTAATCGGCTACAGGAGCACCTGTCCATCCTCGAAGCGTTGCGCATCACTCGTGCCTGCGAATATCAACACCAATAGAAAATCTATTCTCTCGTTTTTAATATAACTCTGTTTAACCTATCGAGATAATCAAAATGACAAAATATTCGCCGTTTTGACTACCCATAGAAGAGTGAAGCAGGTACGCAGGACTGACAAGCCTGATGTAAGCTTCGTGTATGGCACCTTACCGTTATCACATCTCACATTATGTTTTCCTTTTTTATTACAGTCTCTCCGATCATTGCTGGGAGAGGAGCTGACGGAATTCCTTGCGTCTGGCGAGCGGGAGCGCAGATTGGAGAATTTACGCACCAGAGTCCGGCTACTTAGGGACCTCCGTCTGGACACCCGCGCGAAAGGCATGTGGGCGCGCATGAACGAGCAGGCTGGCACACGGAAGCACAAAACGGGGACCAAGAAGGGGGGATCCACGTCGAAAAGCGGGTGCTTTGGACACAAGATAGACAAGATAGGAACCATCAGCGGCATGGGATGCTAGGAGCAAAACACCGGAATTCGTTGGTAAGCTTGCTTTTCATCAAAATCATCAGAACATCATGCAGTGTTATTACAACACTTTAAGAGTGCACTCACCACTATGCGTGTTAAATTGGACCCTTTAAGTGTTGAATTGACAATGCAACATGCAGTGTGCACTTGGACAAGTGTGTAGAGCGGAGTTCCTTTATTGATCCCGACGGAAATGAAGGATATTAAGGAAATTAGGTGTGACTAGAGTGTTGAGGAGTGCTCATTACTTTTATTGCTACACTACTCTGAGTGCATTCTCAGTTCTGGGGGAGGACGGATCCTTACTAAATGTCATGTGTTACCAACTCCACCCGCCCACTGTCAATTCGGAGACGTGCTGTCATTCTGAACCCTCACTTGCATAAGTCTGCATGTGATTTCACTGTTAAATGCTCTAGTTGACAGAAACGTCAGCATATATAGTGAATTCAGGTACTTCACTTTGGGGCATTCTCGTAGTAAATATGCAAAAAAAGTGGCCCAATTTACCTGGATTCACCCCTACCATCACCAAACTGAGGGCTGTTAATAAATAGGCCTGATACAACCCCGGCTGTGAAAGCACCAGCAGGTGTGATGTTTAAGGTTATCTACTGGAGATGGAGTCCTACTGCATCCTCTGTTAGAGGACCAGTCAGGGCAGTCGATCAGCCAATCAAAAGGGGGAGACTGCGGTGTACCAAGCCATCCCAAATAAACACCCCACAGAAACACTATCCGGCCTAGGCTGCACAGTCTTGGTTGTGGTGATAGGTCCTTAGTGGTGCACACAATGAGATCAGAGTGCAGATAGTTTTGGCAGCAGTGTGTGTGTGTGTGTGCGTGTGTGTGTGTGAGAGAGAGAGTGAGAGAGAGCGAGAGAGAGAGAGAATGTGTGTGTGTGTGTGTGTGTGTGTGTGTGTGTGAGTGTGTGTGTGTGTGTGTGTGTGTGTGTGTGTGTGTGTGTGTGTGTGTGTGTGTGTGTGTGTGTGTGAGAGAGAGAGATAGAGAGAGAATGTGTGTGTGTGACTGTGGTTGTGATTCAAGTGCGTGTGACTACATCCCCACATTATTGGGAAGCCCTTGTACTCTCCCTCCCAACACGATGATGGTTCAGTGTGTTTACATTTCTTCAGCACTGCCGGTCAAACTGAAGTAGTTTTTGCAAGATTTGCAATCATATATTAAGGACAGAGACATGTGTCTGTGGCAGATCAAATGACTGAGGTCAATTCATTTAAAATCTTTTGTTTGTTTCTCCCCTGATCTTCACAGAATTCCCAGAAGACGATAGGTTTGGACAACTTGTTGTCAGTTGGGCCTCACCTGAGGCAGAACCTTAAGAGAAGAAGCGTTTCTTTGGTACGAAAACACCACCCTGACCAGCACAAATGAGGACTACGACCAACAACGTTTAAAAACAAACCAACCTATGTATAACATAAAGAACACTACATGAACAGCGGACATTGGTGTAAAAACTAAAAACCCGCAAAGCTGTATATTGTCGCTGCTGCTGTACAGTCCTGTACTTTATTCCTGCATAAATGTATTTATGTTTAAAAAAAACTATTTATATGTTTATAAAAAGAGAATATTTATAAATATGAGTTTTATTTATGTAACATTTTGAAAATGCAACTGCAGGTCAATTCTGTTTGTAACTTTTTTTTGTTTTAAATAGTTGTAAATGTTTTAAAAAAAATGATTAAAAACATTCCACATGCAGTATTCCTTTGAACGACTTGGTTTCTGATAAAGAATCTGAATATATTTTATTGAAAAGGGGAACTATGTAACAGTGTATGGTTTTTCTAGGCAGTGTCATGTATAAAGAAGATGTATGCCATAGAAAAACAGATCAATTACATGCCATTAAAGGCTTCTGATAGCCTATTCCAACAACAGTACGAGAATTAAAAACCAACCTCTGACATGTCCATTTTCATTTCTTTGCATAACCTTGAGGCCGCTTGCACTTTTCCCCCTCCAGTACCAGCTTTTAGGGCACAGGGCTCGCCCTCCAGCTCACTGGCTATAATAAATATTGAGAACTCAAGGTGAATTCTTCACTGACGTGTGGTTGGTTGCATGTCGAAGACACTTTGAGCATAATATATTCAGAGAGTTTACAAACCACAAAACACAGAAAAGATTCTTCTCACTCTTAACTGGTCTTTTCTCAGGATGTGGGGTGGGATATGGAAACTCTTTAAAAACCCAATCATACCTTTAATGTAGTAGAAGAACTCTACTCTTCGCATGGAATCTAGTCCTGAAGCCATCCAATTCAAGCAGTGCGGAGCTTGGCTTCACTGATATCGCCACCAGATGTCAGGCTTTCCAGCTGCAAGGGTTTCGGACATGATCATTAAAGCAAGTGCACACGCGCACGCAGGCACACGCACGCACACACACACAAACATCTACTGAAGAACACGTGCTTGGAAGCATGCACGCACACGCTCACACACACCAAACACGATATCATGAGATGACATTCATCCATTTTCATGTGGATGTATGATTTATGTTAGCCACGGTGTTGCGTATTGTTCACGTCAAGGGTATGCAACTGGTTCTTCCTGCATTGTTCTTCTATGTAGAAAATAGCACCATTTAGCAGGAAGCCAGTTCGTGTTAAGATCATGGCCGTAGCCAGGAGTTTGAAATAAGGGAGGTCCATAGTGCATGCGCAGCGCACCAGAAATGTTTAAAAGGTGCACTGTGTAGGATGTTGCCCGGAGTATCAATTGTAACTATGTTGCTCATTGCTGTCTCAATGCTGTCTTTTGCCAATTTTGGTCTTTTCATGAATATTTGTTTACAGTTTACAGTATGTTTTGCAGCTGAAAAGATTTCTGGAAATTCAAAATGGCGGACAATGGAGAAGATCCCCTTTTTTATGTATGGAAAATATTGTTTTCTCTAAAAAATAAGTGAGGTCCGGACCTTCCTTACCTCGTATGTGGCTACGGCCATGGTTAAGATCAAAAGCGGTAACATCGGTAGTGAAAAATGAGGCTTTCTGGGGGCACAAGTAATACGTTTAGACATACAGTACAGAGCAGGGGTGGGGAAGCCCAGACATACGTGTAGTTTTAATGTAATGCAGCTTCACATGAAATATGACATGTTTTGTAAAGGAATCTTAGAAATTACATTTGCAATACAATTAAGTTGTATTTCAGGGGACGGGAGAAGGTGGGATCTGTTGTAAATGTGGCTGCCTTCAATATAGGCCTAAAATGCAGGGGGAAATCCTGATTTGTGTACATAGTACGGTCCTTGGAGGAATTTGAAGTGCGAATAAAAAACATGAACTTTTCTCACTACAGTACCCTATGTAACCAATACACCAACTCAGCATTTCAGACCTGGAACATGACAAATATTTTCTACTCTAAACATGCTGTCACAACGTTATTTTTTGGGGCTTTATTACAGTATTACAGGACAGTATGAGAGTAGACAGGAAACGATTGGGAGAGAGAGATGGAGCAGGGCCGGGAAATAACCCCGGCCGGACTCGAACCGGGGTCTCCGTGGGCATGCAAGCCCAAATGCGGGGACCTAGAGCCCTGCGCCACAGCGCCCCAACATGCTGTCACAATGCCAGTCATGGGTAAGTGCCGGTTAGGGCGTCGACTTGTAGCCCAAAGGTTGCCGGTTCAACTCCTGACCAGCCAGGTTGGTGGGGGGAGTAATTAACCAGTGCTCTCCCCCATCCTATGACGGAGGTACCCTGAGCATGGTACCATCCCGCTGCACTGCTCCCTTTCGGGCGCCATTGGGGGCTGCCCCCTTGCACGGGTGAGGCATAAATGCAATTTTGTTGTGTGCAGTGTTCATTTGTGTGTTGTGGAGAGCTGTGTCACAATGACAATGGGAGTTGGAGTTTCCGAGTTGGAGTTTCCCAGTTGGGCTTTCACTTTCTTTCACTTTAATAGAATGAAATTTCACATAACGTGCATTTCAATGAATGATAATTCAGTATAAGAGGCTTCTGTTCCTCTGATTCAGTGGTCCTGGACCATGAACAACGTAGAGACTAGATCACAAGTGACACGCTTTTTGCAATTTTTTATTTTGAAGACATTTTATAATCACCAATTCAACAGCATTGGCATCACTATGTTTGATTTGATGACATTTTTGTTAAACCCAAATTTCATTCATTCAACCTGCAGTCCCTTGAGATATGATGTTTAACAATTGTATGAGTCTGTTCCCTACACTCGGAAATTTATGAGGCAGAGTGAGTGAGTAGACTCGTCCTGGGACTGGTGCCAGCCCAGAGAAATTCTGAGAACTCAAGATGAGCATCTTCAAAATATTTTGAGGGTGAATGAATCTTCAGAATGAAGACTGATTGCACTTTGCAAGCAGATGGTGTGAAATCAGGCAGTGTGGGAAAATACGTTTTATCATAAGGAAAATCAAAATAAACATACCTACATTAACATATTCTATGTGTTATCTACAGTGTAGTACCTCTACATGTTATAAATACAATAACAAGAACACTCTAATTCTCCATTTCAAAATGCACGCCTTACAGTACGACTAAGGTTGCCCCAGACATATTTCACGAGACTTAAAAACTACACCAATATGTTCACGAGAGATCAGCAGATTAAGAACTGACTTAAGGAACTTTACTTACCTCCCTCCATCAATGATGAAAACGGACGCAAGGCCAACTTCACTCCAAGCTCTCTCATTCCATGTTCCAATGCTGCCTCCACATGGTGAATGTCTTTACTGCATCTGGAGATGAGATAAAGCCATAGCCAAAAGTCAAGTACCTAAAAATTACCTTAACATTAGCGCTGAGCCTGTACTACACCAACACCAAACAATAAAGGGGTAACTAAAGCAAGAGTGTCATGCTCTTCCTCTATGGCACATTAGAAGGATAAAACCTTGAAAAGTTTAACCTTCCTAAACTTCCTAAACAGGCCTTTTCTAAACTTTGCAGACCAATTTGCAATAGTAACTTAAGCATTCCTACTAACATTCCATCAGTGGTTTGTCCATGAAAGAGTTTTCATGTTTCTTTTCCATACAGTGTAATTCATAGTCAGTGGCAAACCTCCCTGAAGCACGTTTGTGAGAAATTTAGCAAGCACACCATCTCAGGTTAAAGACACCCATCTAGATCTGGGTTTCACTGTTGTTGACACAATGTAACAAAAAATAATCCTTCCAGGCAGGTTGAAGGTATCTTGTCTCCTGATTGCTTTCTACCAGTGCATGTCCACTGCCTATGCCGAGAAGGTTATATTAATATTGCTGTATTGCCTCACTGATTTAAATCTAATCTGAGTGTATGAGATGTGCCTTTGGCAGGCTTTTCACAACACTGTGCCAGATCTTCACCTAAAACACTAACGTAATGTATCCCTTGGCTCTTAGTAGAGCATGGTTTGAGATACACATTATGCTTCAAGTATGGAATTATGTTCACATTTACCATAGAGCCAACAGGCAACAAGGAAAATAGGTCAAATGGTTAGGGTGATATTTGGATCAGAGGGAACGAAAGTAGAAATCAATGAATGAATGAATCAATCAATATTATTTATATAGCACATTTTCATACATAACTTCTATCCAATGTGCTTAAGAGGAGAAGGAAAAAAATGCCTTGAAGGACAAGATGGTCACAATAAATAAAATTGCCTTTGACGTCACAAATAACAAATGAGAACTAACTCCATGTTCATTTAATAAACAGTGAAAGGAGAAAGCCCAGAAAACAAAAGATGACAAGCATCATCATCCATTAACAAAGTTCGGGTGTGCTGGTGGAATTTGGGAGTTCTATGATGTTGATACTGAGCCATCCCGAATAACCAGGGGCCTACACTACAAAGCAGGTTCAGGATAAGTTATGGTTAAGTTGAGGTAAATCATCTAATACAATACCTTTTCTTAGGAAAATGAGGACCCCAGGCTCTTGTATTAGATTATTGACCTTAATTTAACCGTAACTTCTCCTGAACCAGCTTTCTAGTCTAGGCCCCATATCTATTTGGCTCTGAGAGGTGATGCAGACCGTTGCACCTAGCCCAGCAGAGCAAACCCCAGGGACCATGTTCACCTCAGCCAGGTGACCTGGGCAATGCAACAGTTAGCCTCATGGGATCTTTCACATAGGCCTATCAAGACCTAATAATAATATTTGGAGGCGGGGAAGGGAAAACGCTCATGTCCAATGTTCATAGAGGTAACTCTATATTCAGAGGACCAGCTTTATAAATTCATCTTCACAGTAGTGACTATTGGTCCTTTTCAATATGCAGACTTCCGTCCTCTGTCTGCGCTTGTGGCTTCGCATTTCGCCAACGCCCCGCTTAATGTGGAGAAAACAATGTACATTTCCCCACTGTCAACCTAGCCACAACTTTAGGGAGACTATACTGTTCACCATCCCGGTCGCAAACGAGATATTAGAATTGTGCTTTTGCAAAATATTGAAATACACCTTGTATCAGTGACATCAGGTCGTCACAAGCAGATAAGTGAGCAAGGGAGGACGGGCGTTTAAGAACCCCTGACTCAGATCTCCATGGCATCCATTCACACTTCACCTGTGCATAGAATCTTCCTTTCACTGGACTAGAAGCATCAGCAGTGTTAATTTTTGAAGGTTAATGCATCATACCTCACTTGGAACACCACTTTTCCCATTGATCAAAATATGGAAAAAGACTGGTCATTTTTCACTCCTACCAAATTACTGAAGTGGTTGGGGCTCAGAAAAACACTGAAATTCAGCAACAAAACAGAATTTATTTCACAAACACAAAATGTTAATTTTACCATTAGGCTTACAGTAATTGTGTAAAACAACCTCCGAGACAATTCAAACTGTGTGCAGTCAAAAGCAGTTCTGTACAGAATAGCACAAGCAATTTACTAAGTATCTAAGAAATCAGCATATAGTGGGAATTTAATCTCATTTATCTTACAAAAAGCATTAGATGAGTTTGGCTTTAAAAACAAGACATTTTGATAACCTCCTAGAGGGATACAGGTCCCATTCCAAACATTACTGGATGCAACACAAGTTGAAGACAAAGGGAGACAGGACTAGATAAAAATCATAAATTTAGTTTATTTAAGATTTACACTTTTTGAAAACCTTAAGTTTATTTAAGGGTTAGCCCATAGGCTACAGAAAAACCGCTATCAAAACATCTTCCTCCAAGCTCCTTGAAGGAAACAAACTGTACCACCTCATAATTACTTTAACACAAAAGCATTACATTACACAACTCCAGATTCTAAATGCCCAAAACAAACTGGGCTAATTTAATTTCATATGTTTTGCACATGTACAATAAAAATAACTAAAAGAAAAAACAAAAATAAACAGACGATGCACAAGGAGAAGGGAGGAGGGCTTTGTCGAGTTCTCTCTCTGCACAGAAAGGGTTGAAGGATGATGGGCTGGGTGGTGTCTGGGTAAATATACTGGGCCTTTACAACAGGAGCCCATTACAGATCAACAGATGACACTGGAATGTCCAAAAAGGCTCCATTCACATAAATGGGTGACGAAGAGTTCATTCAAAATGCGTAAAAAAGGACCTTGATCCTTAGTCGTCAAATTTGATCTTCTTTCCTTGTGGTTTGTCAAATCCTCCTCGGCCACCCCTTCCACCTAAACAACAAGATCAAAGAAGAAATTAGCACACAAAGCATGAGGCAGATCACATTGAGTCAGTAAATTAGTGTTTAACAATACTGGCTTTCTAGAGACACAATGGGTTTTCTTTACTGAGAACATGTAGAAACATCATGACAGCATGAACGTCAGAAAATGTTGTGACTATAGAAAAAAGGGGGATTGGGTGAGAAAGCTCCTTATATGGGTTAGTCAAAAGAGACTACTTTCTCAAAAACAAAACTGGGCACTGAAGAACGTTGCTGGATCTCAAATGGTGCACTTTTGCATTTCTGGCACCAGCAATTCAATACTTTATATTTACATCTGACACAAATCATCAGACACTGTTTCAGTGCGTAACCAATAAGCCATTGCGCACTGAAACATGAACACTGCAGTACACAAGTGCACCATTTGAGATCCAGCATTTGACATGTGCCTTGTTGGCATAACCCACATTGCTACATTTGCATAGCTGAATGCAACATGGCATGGCTGGTACGGTTATAGTACCCACCTCCTCCTCTGCCTCCAAATCCGCCACGGCCACCGCCGCCTCTGCCTCCGAAACCTCTTCCGCCACCCCCTCTGCCTCCGAATCCTCGTCCGCCTCCGCGACCACCGAAACCTCTGCCTCCTCCCCGGCCTCCGCCTCGTCCCCCGAAGCCACCCTCGCCCTTCGGCCGGGCGTAGTCTGTGGAAACCCTTTGGCCATCGATCTCACCCACACCATCCATGGCCTCCTTTGCAGCTTTGCAGTCAGCTTCGGAATCGAAGTCAACAAATCCAAACCTGTACGGAGAGACATGGGTTTTACTTGATTTGTAAAATCATACAGGTTCTCAGCAATACCTGTAACTATAATTAATCACAATTGTGTTTCGCATGAAGACTTGGGCAACTCCCTCAGTTGAGAAGGGAGACGCCTGTTCATCTGTGAGTTCACTCTACTTCTCGTGCGAATCCATACACCGTCACTGACCAGACAGAGAGGAGCTCATGAGAAGAGTATTATAACCGCAGAAATACACCAGCGGCGATCTGAGCGAGTCGAGCGACGGAAGTAATTGACTTTGTATTGAGTCGAGAGACAAAAGCGATTCTGGAGACTAGAGCGATTTGCGCGACAATTTGAAGTTGAAATCTTTTCAACTTTCTATGACGCGGTTCGGCGACAAGCCGCGACAGCCAATGACTGTATAGAGGTCAGTGACCACAGCCAATGGGAATGCTTGAACGCTTTGGCTTCTGCCTGTACGGACATACTCTTGTCTCCTCAATCGCTCGTATCGCTTGCTGCTACACTCTGTCGCTTGAATCGCATCGCCGCTGGTGTATCTCTGCGGTAACACTGCAGTGGCAGGTTAAAACTCCTTACCCTTTTGGATTCCCCGTCTCTCGGTCAGTTACAACTCTGGCATTGACTGCTCCTTCAAAAGCTTCCCTCAACGAGTCTTCTGAAGTTTCCTCTGACAGACCCTTCACAATAAGAGTTTTTGTGGGACCTGCAAGTACAAACCAAACGTTAATGCACACCGCCTAATGACATTGGTAAACCATAAGGTTAAACACAGAGGCTGAGCATACCACATCAGAAAAGTTTAAAAGGTGACATCACATGTTTCAGTATTAAGTCCCTTGTAATCATCATTGATGGTACAGCATTCATCATTAGTAATATATTTTTTTCCTCCTTCACCTGAAAATCTTGTATCCCACAATTTACATGAAGAACTGCATTAACTTCAAACTTACCAGAGCCACCCCTGCCGCCTCCAAAGTCTTGTTTCTGTTTCTGGCTGAATTCTAATCTGATGCTCCTCCCTTCAATCTCTGTGTTATTTAAGGTGTCCAGTGCCTCCTTTGCGTCGTCTGTGCTCTCGAATTCCACAAAGGCAAATCTGAGGGGAAAGCAGTGTGGCTTCCATTAATGGCAGTGGCATATTGGCACATCCATAATAAGTCACATCAGGGTAACACTAATTTAGAGAACAACAAAACGAAAAGTCCAATTACTCACCCTTTAGCCCTGCCATTGTTCTGTGGTACCCTTATCGACACTGCCTTCTCAAACACGCTCTGTAGGGATTCTTCTGTCGCACTGTAGGCAACGTTGTTTACGACGAGGGTTTTGCTGGCTGGGGCGTTGCCACCTAAGAAATGGCAACAAAAAGATCGCAAAATCAGAAAGGACAGGACAAAAATGCAGTAACTTTCTCAAACAAAGGCTGGCAACATGACCAAAATCAGTACTTGACTATCTATGAGGAAGTTCCATCACTGTTCAATATGGAGTGAGAGTTTCATCATTTTAGGCCCAGTGTCAACCAAGTTTTACTAACATGGTGTCATTGCAAGTCTGGCTCCACAGGCAAGAGGCTTTACGGATAAAGACGCAGGACCAATGGGATGACTGAGTCAGTCAACAGTGTGCTCACAGTACCACATGCGGTAACATGTGAAATTTGGTAGCGCTCATTCCTCGTAGACCCAGACTTGTGGAACACAAATTGAGATTGGCAAACAGCATGGAGATTAAGGCAACGTACCTGACTCTCTGCCTCTGCCAGCACTTTGCTTGCTCTTGTCTCCGATGAAGTCAAGCAGGACTGTCCTGCCTTGGATCTCAGTACCCTGGGCTTCCTCCATCATCTTCTCCACGACAGCTTCTGACTCAAATTCAATAAACGCGATTCTGTTGACAGGGAAAGGTGGGTTATACCACGTTGACTGAATGCAGTCAAAAGCAGAGTTCCTCAAAACCACGTGAAAGGAATTGCAACTTACCCCCTGCCTTGTCCATTCTGTCCCATGGGTATCCTAACATCAACTGCCTGATCAAAAACTTCTTTCAACTCGTCTGCTGTGATTCCGTACGAAAGGTTCTTAACGAACAGCGTCCTGGCATCCCTCTCTGATGGGAGACAATATTTGTTTAAGGACATTGTTTAAGCATTAAAAAAAAGTGTTGAACTCTAGAAATACAAAGAGAAGGAAAACCAACCTACCTTTCTTTACATCTCCAGAGTCCTCTTTATTCCTGGCCCGGTCCAGTTTTATTTCCTGACCCAGCATCTTCTTGCCATTGAGCTCGAGGGCTTTCTGTAGTTCTTCTTCAGTAGCAAAGTCAACATAACCAAATTTCCTGAAACATAAATTTAAAAAAATGTAAGGTTTTTTTTTTTCAAATCTGCATCTTGTCCTGATCAATAAAATCAAATCATTTTCTACTTCCCAACTGGTCCACAGTGGGGTTTTTTTTAACATACCTTGACCCTCCGAGACGCACATCCTGAATTTCTAAACCGGCCTTGGAGAAGAAATTGGCCATGGCTTCTTTGAGTTCATCGAAGTCTTTGTTGGAGTTCAAATTGCCAACAAACAGTTTGAAGCCTAAAAATGGAAAAGATGAGGAACATTTACTGCTGTTGCTTGGGATGGTAGGAACATTTATTTTAACAAAAGAGCAGAGCAAACCACATCAGAAAAGATTTTAAGTTGACATCAAAGGTGTCAGTATTAAGTCCCTTGTGATCATCATTGATGGTACAGCAGTCATTGTTAGCACTACATGCAATGCAACTCACCGTCTTCAGATTTTGCCCGCTTGGCTGCTGGGGTGTCCTTTTTGGTTTCCGCTTTCCTTTTTGATGGAGTCACAGGGACTAAAAAAAATAAGGCAAATGAAGGAACAGGTCAACACAAAAGCATCGGGGGGGGCGGGGGCGCAGCAGCCAGTTTCTTGACGAGAGGACCAAAATCAGTACTTGACTATCTATGAGGAAGTTCCATCACTGTACAATATGGAGTGAGAGTTTCATCATTTTAAGGTCATCGTCTTGGTACTGTAAAACCACCAAAAAAAAACCCCACTAAATACCTGCTTCCTCCTCCTCGTCATCATCATCGTCGTCATCATCATCATCGTCGTCATCTTCCTCCTCAGACTCCTCTTTAGCCTTCACCATACCAGCCTTCTTGGCTGGTGCCTTGGCAGCAGGCGTGGTGTCCATCTCCTCCTCAGAATCTGTAGGTGGGGTTGAGTTACCAAAGCATAAGTATAAGGCAAGGAATAGCCAACTGAACTACACATCACTGCCATAACTTCACTCAAGTATTTACGCACATTTCAAAATTTGTGTTACTGCATATTACACTCTGATGTGTACAATCTCAAATACAACGTACCATCATCATCGTCGTCGTCATCATCATCGTCGTCGTCTGATTCTTCCTTCGCAGGAGCTGCCTTGGCAGGGGCGGGCTTTGCAGCCTTCTTCGGGGGTGGGGCCTCCTCTTCAGAGTCATCTAGAATTTCGAAAAGGGACACATGAAAGGTCAACCACATGACGGAAGGTAAAGCAATGTAACCCAAATCTACACTTGCATGTATATACACACACAAAACATATTGTAATCTGCAGGCCTACCATCATCATCCTCGTCATCATCCTCGTCATCAGACTCCTCTGCCTTCTTGGCTGGAGCTGCTGCCTTGGCTTTAGCTGGAGTGGCGGCCTTCTTGGGGGGAGGGGCCTCTTCCTCTGTTTGCAAGTAAGCAAATACTTAAAGATTTATCCTCACTTTGCACAACTTACACTGGGAATTTAGCTTCAATATGGGTCACAAGGGGCCTTTCTTCAGGAGACTGTCTGTCAGTGTCAGTTTCCACTTTTGTCTATGGTTTCCCTGGCAGATTCAGGTAATGGTTTAAACCTTCACTTCAAAATAGAACTGTATGAAGACACTACAAGAGTAGTGGTGGGCACATACCTGAATCATCGTCATCATCGTCGTCGTCATCATCATCATCATCCGATTCTTCTGCTTTGGCAGGAGGTGCTGCCTTCACCGGTGCTTTGGCTGGGGTGGCTGCCTTCTTTGGTGGCGGCGCCTCTTCCTCTGCAGGAAAACAGCATTAACAAACCAGGTTTTAGTTCTGCGGAGTAAAAGGCTTTCTCTAATGCACAGGTACCAAAGAGGCCCTGCTAACACTGGGACCAAATCAGTATTTGACCAATTTAGACCAAAAAAAAAAAACCACATGAAATTGGACCGATTAAGTGTCATGTATGGTCCTAACATGTTAGGGATTAAAAAGTTAATAGCCTTGTATGAAACAAAATGGTAATATTTGATTCATACCGGAGTCATCATCGTCATCATCATCTTCCTCGCTACTGCTTTCTTTTTTTGCTGCCTTGCCATTCTTCACCGCCTTTGCAGGTGGTGTTTTTGCCACCACTTTAGGGGGTGGTGCCTGCCAGGGGAGAAAAAAAAACAACACATTTACACCACATCAGTTACTGTACTGTTGCGCATGGAGTAAAATAAGGCATGGCGTATCTTACATAGCTCTAATGCCCAAAATGAACATCGCAACACACCCAAACACAAAAGGGGAAAGTCGTGGAGAAGTAATGCATTTGCATTAAATGGGTTCGTGTCAAACAAGTTTTAATGATAAAAAAGTAAGTCACCTCTTCCTCCTCTTCACTGTCGTCCTCTTCGCTGCTAGACTCCTCAGCTTCTTTGGGAGGGGGTGGAGCCTTCTTTTTCGGAGGGACTGCTGCCTGCTTTTTAGCTGCCTGTGAAATGAGGAAAATAGTCACATTTTGAGGTTGCGTAACTATTTGTCAATATACATAGAACGCTCATAAGTCAGAATGTGGCCTACAAACTATGAACGGGTATAACTTTTTCGCTCAAGAACCCCACGGAGGCTATGGGTCAATACAGGTGACTGAGAAAACTAACCAGCGAAGTCCACGCGACAAACCCACGTGGTAAATGATTCAAGCTAGCTGGTTAGCGCGCTAGCTATACTAGCCAACTTCGCATTAGCCCCCGCTAATCTTTTTCCACTTCCACCAGAAGAGACAACGATCAATCCGACGACAGTCCCTGTGCATTTAATTCACTGTAGGATTACTGTAGTGCGCCGACAACCGAATGAAGAACATGATGGCCATGCCAATTTGCAGGGGTGCAATTCAAATGTTGCAAACTCCCCGTGGAGATTTGATAAGCTAAAGCCAGCGAGGTCCTGTCTTCCGCGACCACATAGAATGAATACAACGTGTTAGCCGAAAATCTAAAATCGAATTCACGCTTTCAATATTAACACATTTGCCTTTGATAAAGCATTTTACATGCGTACATCACCAGTTAGAATGTTACGAGTAATGACACCCTAAACAATTACACAATGAATACAGACGTCCCAACATGGCCATTTTGTACTGGGCTGTTTAACATGGTGCACTATGTTCCGACTGCACGTTGTAGCAAGATGCTAAGAAAAAACATGGCTGGCCAATTCTCTTAGAAGGCCCACCAAAACAACTAACGCCATTTACACCATATACATTTAAATTCCACACCATTTTACAAGCATTATGCAAGTGCGACCATTGATAATAACTGCTGTATGACTTAAATGGCAAATATGTATTTTCAAGCTAGGTTCTTGGTTGGCTAATGACTAGCCACATAGCTGCTACCTACGCATGAACTTCGTACCACGATGAGCAGCGATGTCCATGTTGTTCCTGAAAATGAAATAGGCATATAAAGTCAAATGCTTACCTTGACTAATTTCACCATAATTATGGTGTTAGAGAGTACCAAAGCTCGTCGCAATGCAATATAATATTTAAATGTCCTAATCTACACGTGGTCGTGCCTTCTTCTTCCAGTGAAAATCTAGACAGAAGTACAAGCGTGGAGTGGGTGGTTTTCTTGTCTCGGCACAACTTGTCACTCCTCCTTCCAGCCGTCGCCGCCCAATCAGAAACGTCATCCCAAAGCGAACCCGCTTGTCGTCCAAACAAATGCGTAGTTTGTACAGCACAGCAAACGCAAATGCTTGACATAAAGTGACAGAGATAGTAGCAGTTGTTGTTACAACTGTCCATAATGAATGAAGATCGCATTTTGCGAAATGTAGTTAGCGTTACACACACTTTAGAATCATGTTAGACTACCACATATTCACAGGACTGGTAGGAGCCCATTTGTTTTCATACACCATATCTGTTGGCATGTTATTTTACAGACAACATTGTCTGTTGGCCGACGTGTAGGCCTAATATTAACATCATTGCACTTAACTCCGCCTTCAAAACAAGTTGTCAAAATGGTTGATCAGCATGTGCTTGAAAGACTTGTGACAGCCTAGTAGTTGTACACCTACAGTGAGACTGTACACTGCCGTCGTGTAATCCACGTGGTTTTACCTCGTGTTCTTCTGTCTGTGAACATTTGATAGGAAGTAAAGCGCCATGTAGCGACGATTTCCCCCACTTCGTGATTCCATCAAAACACCATGCTGCTTCAGAGGAGGATTGAGAAAAACATAGGAACACACACATTTCTGAAACGTGCAGGCAATGAAAAACTTTGACAACATAGTCGCATCCCAGTCTGAAGAGGGCTACATTACAACAGGGGTGGGGACTCGAGGGCCTTTTGTGGCCCTTGAGGTCGTTTTATTATCCGGGCCCAATGTAGTTTTATGTTATGCCGCTTCACATGAAATATGACATATGTTGTAAAGGAAACTTAGAAAATACATTTCCAACACAATTAAGGTATATCAGGGTACGTAGAGAGGGTGGGGTCTGTTTTAAAGGTGTCTGCCTTCAATAAAGGCCTAAAGTGCAAGGTGAAATCCTGGTTTGTGTAATATGGCCCTTGGAGGACTTTTACGGCCTACCCCTGCAGCCCCCACTAGGCAGAGGGGCCCATACGAGGCGGGTGGCCCATAGGCCCTTGACTTGAAGAAACGGGCCCCCTCCACATATTAGGCCCTCTTTTTTCGTTCAGGGGCCCAGGGAGGCCTGAAGTACTTGCGTTACGCCAGTGTTTACGGCCCTCAGATGAATTTGAAGTGGCCCCTTGAATGAAAAAGGTTCCCCACCCCTGCATTACAACAAGGCTACTGAGGGCCACTCGAAACTTGGCAGTGGTGGTCTAGCAGGTGTTCCAAACCTTTTCCAACTTGGTGCCCACTTGACATTTTCCCAAAATGTTCACCTCCCAATAAACAATAACATGCAAATAGTCAACAGCAACACACAAACATTTTGAGTGATATATAATGATTTCAAGACCCACTTGAGACACCACTAAAAATGGTTGTCTGCTGTGGGGGTAGGTTTAGGCAGGCTAGTGTATCTATCTATGTTTACATGTTGTATTCTTGTGTGTTGTTCCCTCTGTGTCTTGTGTTGTCTAATTCTCGTTTTGTTCATTGTAAAGCACACCTTCACGGGCAGTCATGGGTGTCAGACAGCTTGCATCCCAAATGTTACCGGTTCGACTCCCGACCCGCCAGGTTGATGGGGGGAGACTGGAGTAATTAACCACTGTTCTCCCCCATCCTCCTCTATGACTGGAGCGCCATTGGGGGCTGCCCCCTTGCACGGGTGAGGCATAAATGCAATTTCGTTGTGTGCAATGAACACTTGTGTGCTGTGCAGTGCTCACAATGACAATAGGAGTTGGAGTTTCCCAGGTTGGGCTTTTTGCTTTTGACATGTCCACGTTAAATTTCTCTTCTCCTGTAGAGACAATAAATGTGAATCTAATCTAATCTAATGTCTCTTTCAGATATTCACCTACGCAACTCAGTAGATTCAGTAGGAAATCTACGGAAGTATTTGTACATGAGGCTCCTGGTCTCATCTATAGGATATTTTCACTAAGTCATGACTCAAGACATTTGAAAACTTAGTAAGGCAAGGCAAGGCAAGTTTATTTGTATAGCGCATTTCATACACAGGTGCAACTCAATGTGCTTCACAAAATTAACAAATGCAAAAAGAAAGGAAACATGGAAGAAAGAAGGAAATAAATTAGAGTCAAAGAACCTTTAAAACATAATAAAATAAAAAATAAAATAAACATAAAAATAAAAAAATAAGAATTTAAGCTAGGGGAAAGCATCTGAGAACAGCTTTGTCTTGAGTCTAGATTTAAAGCTATCAATAGTGGGTGCATTTTTTACGTCATCTGGAAGCTGGTTCCAAAGCTTTGAAGCATAGAAGCTAAAGGCTGCCTCTCCACACTTTGTTTTGACTTCTGGAATCACCAGCAAATTCTTCGCCCGCTGACCTTAGTGACCTGGTTGGTGCATACAGCTGAAACATATCCAGTAGATATGTGGGTCCCATTCCATTTAATGATTTAAACACAAGTAGCATTGCCTTAAAATCAATTCTGTAGCTTACTGGGAGACAATGCAGCGATCTTAAAATTGGAGTAATGTGGTCGAACTTCCTTGTTTTTGTAAGAACCCTTGCTGCTGCATTTTGTACAAGTTGAAGCTGTTTGATGGTCTTTTTGGGGAGGCCTGTAAAAAGACTGTTACAGTAATCAACCTTACTAGAAATGAAGGCATGTATTAGCTTCTCCAGATCATGTTTAGACATAAGGCTCCTACATTTAGAGACGTTTTTTATGTAATACAGCGCAGACTTAGTAATAGCTTTCATGTGACTGTTTGAAGTTTAGGTCACTGTCAATGATGACCCTAAGATTTTTAACTGTATCCCTTGCTTTCAGTCCCTTCGTTTCAAGGATAGTAGCAATCTGTTGTCTCTCCTCTCTTTTCCCAAATATAATTACTTCAGTTTTATCTGTGTTTAGCTGGAGGAAATTGTGAGACATCCAGACATCAGTAAATAGCAGAGATGGGACCAAGTCACTAATTTGCAAGTCACAAGTAAGTCTCAAGTCCTTCCAATCAAGTCCGAGTCAAGTCACAAGTCAAGACGCATTTGACCAAGTCAAGTCCAAGTCCAAGTCGTGCCCAAGCCAAGTCAAGTCCAAGTCCAAGTCTTATTTTTTCCAAGTCCTTAACAAGTCACTTTGTATTCTATGTGCAATATTGACAATTCATTTTGGTCATAAATTCATTACCTCATGTCCCCCTTCGCCAGTTATGTCATGTCCCAAATCGACCATGATTTCATGCTTTTTTGAGCATGGTTCGGCATAGTTTTTGGTTTAACTAGGTTTAACTATAAAATGAACCATGGTTTTACTCTTAAAACTAACCATGGTTTGACCACAGTTTATGATTTATTAAATTACATTTAGTTGCCGCTTCTTTTATCCAACGCACATATTGGTGACAGTCTTTGGTGAAATGTGGGGTTAGGTGCCTTGCTCAAGGGTACTTCAGTCATGGATGGAGGTGTAGGGAGAGGTAGGCCTAAGGGTGGGATTCAAACCTGCAACTCTCTGATCTTCAGTCCAACTCCTTAACCATTACACCACGGCTGCAAACATGTGTGATACTATGGATGGTTCAGAGTACTATAGAGAGACCATGGTTGCTGCAATAAAACCATGGTGACAGTAAAATTATGGACGCTGTTCGTAAGGGGTTCTAAACAAAATAGGCCTACTGGTGCTGTTTAAGGGTAAATCGTTTAGTTTTTCTTTCTTTCATGCATCTTGTTTACACAAAAAAATGTATATATTCAGATGACTTGGAATGCAATTGCAAGTCATTGCAAGTAAAAACTGTCAAGTCAAGTCTCAAGTCAATAGCGTACAAGTCGAGTCAAGTCACAAGTCATTCCTAATATTGGCAAGTCAAGTCTCAAGTCGAGTCATTTGTGACTCAAGTCACAAGTCACAAATCCACATCTCTGGTAAATAGTACTACAGGGCATCCCAAAATATATTTAGATCAACAGTCTTGTAATTTTTAAATTGTAAGTGAACAGACATTGTTTTGTGACCACCTATTCTCAAACTGACATCCATTCTAGATATGGTAGCCCCATAATGCACACTGTTCCACCAGTGGAACGCTGTAATAGTCTTTGAAAAGATCATACCATAATACTACACTACAGTACTATGACATACCACAGACTACAAGAAGTTAATCACCTAGTCCTAGACTGTAGATTTAAATTGTGTAAAAGTTTTGGGTTTTTTGGAAGGCCCTGTACACATGGCCATTAACCATAGGTTTAAAAAAAAAAAAAAAAACGTCTTATAGGCTACTCCACATACCAAACGTTGTTGCTGAGCTTTAAGGTCTCTGCTGATGTTAACTTTTGGGATTATATTTAAGTATGCTAAAACATTTTTGCTTATTTGTTTATTTGTTTGTTTTTTGGGCCTGAACAAAAGAAATGTGTAGCATGAGCAATACAAATACTGAAACTGGCAGGAATTCTCCTTTTAAAATGATGACAAAGGATATTTAATCATATGATGAAGCTGAGAGTTTTATAATGTGAAAAATGTTAGGCCTATTACAGTAAAGATACAACATGACACGTAATTTGTTTTCTAAAAGCATACCCATTCACTAATTTTATATTTCCTTGGATATTAAGAAGAATAAACTAACATCTACTGGTCTGACCAAAGAAGAGAAAGTTTTTCGCACCCAAATATTTCTATTTTATGATAATTCAAAATGGTAAACATGTAGAAATCCAACAAATTAGGTAGGCCTATGGAAAATGTTCAGTTCCAGTGGTAAACCTCCCTCCGATAGCCTCATACAGTCTCGTTCCGTTGGGCCGAGAGACTAGTCTCTTGGCCCAGCAGTATCGTACTGTGTCTCCCATTGCCGGACCGTTGTAGATGATGAGGTCGCACGTTCGATCCTTGAGGGGGGTGAACAGGTGCAAGATGACCTCCGTCACACTAGCCTATACAAGTGTTTGGTACAAGCAAGGGCTATGGGGGCAGGTGTAGAGCAGGCTAACTAACCAATATAAAAATTACAGTTCGAGATCATTTAGGCCTATATTATATATCTATTGTTACAGCCCATAAAAAGATCTGGGCTATATTGAATTCATAACTACATTGAATATGAAAAATTGTCTCAAGTTCAAGATTAAAGCTATAAATGTGTATTGCTATCAGGCTATAGCCTAACAAGGTGCTGTCTTTCAAAAGCGCATCTATGCTTGACTGATTCATTACTGACGAGCAATATGACATGTATCCTTCGAAAGAGTGTCAGTAGGCCCCATTTGGCAATCGCATGTATATGGAAATCGATGGTCAAATTCATCATATTCTCTTTTTTATTCATATTTTTGGGGGGCTTTTCTAATAGGGCCTAAGCCATACACACTGAAACATGAACACTGAAGTGCACAAGTACACCACCTGAGGAGATCCAGAAGTATGATCTAATCCAGGGGTTCCCAAACTTTACCAAGACCCCCATGTACCGATAGATTCCAGCCAAGGACCCCCTGACACGGGCCGTGCCACACTATTTGTTTTTGTACACTCTCTTTCACAACCATAGTCTTGGTCTGTGTGTCAGTGCACCAATGGGATATATAAAATATAGAATTCAGAGATGAAATAGATTATTATAATGCAGTTCTCAACTAATGGGGATACAGTTTAGTTTATTTTTGCTTATTTAATAAGCTTTTTCTTCCAACCTGGCACGGCCCCCCTGGCCCCCACTTTGAAAACCACTGATCTATACAGTAATCCAGTGGTTTTCAAAGTGGGTGCCGGGGACCTTTGGGGGGCCGCGAGTGGTTGGGGAAAAAGTGTACCAAAACAGAATAAAATAACCAAAAAATGTGTACACCGAAATAAACAAAAATAAGCAAAACATTATTACCATTAAATTAGAACTGCATTATAATAATCTAATGCATCTCTTCATCTTACAGTATTTCTCAATGGGTTTTGTACATTTCTCGAATCTCTCTCGCAATTTTCAAAACACAGTATTCATTCTCAAAACAGCTTTAAGAAATGGCAAAACACCATGGATGACCTGCAAAAGCAAGTCTCTTGCTCAAAATCCTTAGTTTGTCTTTCAAAACCAAGTTTTTGTGTCAATGAACGCGTCAGTGCCAGTAGAATGGTTAGTCATTGTGTCATAGTGTATGGACAAGCTAGTCAAATCGATTTGTCATGTTGTCAATTGACTAGTACACTCTTGAGAATGTTTTCTGAAGCGAAATGTTGTTTAGAATGGATGGAAAATGTTGTAAATTCGACTTTATATTACATAGATCAGGTAAGATTGTACTAGATATACATTTAGAGTATGACATATTTATTGAAAGGTTTTCTCATTGCAAAATAAAAAAAATAGTCAACTATGGTTGAGGTGTCAAAATGCGCCCTCTACCACCCCTTTTTACTTGTCTTGCAGGCTCGTGTGAAAAATATATATAACTGTAAAGCAAAATAAATTTGAAACAATACACTGATACTGTATAAAGTGCACTTACTGTCTTGTGAAATTCTAGGGATATATTGTAATTTTGCGTGGAGCGTAATTATAAAGGGCACATGAGGCATAGAGTAATGTAATGCAGTACAGTGCCTATTGTTGTATTGCATGCCTGTTTTCTCTTTCCCTTCTACTGCTTTTGATTAGAGAGAGTCAATATTTACCTGCGAGCAATTTACCAATTCAGATCACATTTATAGACAAAAATCCAATGGAAATTATACAGTGCTTAACACATTATGGCAGCTTGGTAAATCATTTTGCATGTCAAGACTTATACTATGACATAGGGCCTACATGTTTTGGGGTTTGAGATAGTTTTGTGTATTCAGTGACAATGCTTTTTGAGTGATATGACAAAAGCAATTGCTAATGTACAAAAAAGCTGAGAATTGTACACAACCATATGCATGATGATGAAAGCATTTGCTAAATGCTTAAAACTATGAGAAACGTATTTTACCATGTGCACAGATAACAGCAGGAAGTCACAATTGAACAAGACTTTTTGAGAATGATTATTCTGTTGTTAGAAATGTACAAAACCAATTGAGAAAAACTGTAATACTGTTATTGTTATTTTTCATTTCCCAATGGGACACTGACACACATAGACTATGTTTATAAAAGGGGGTGCACACAAAATATTATGTGGCACGACCCATGTAAGGGGAGCCTTGGCTGGAATCTATCAGCATACATAGGTTCTACATTTTTGTTTTCCCCTGGCTGCGCGAACCTAGCTGTGCACAACTCAACCTCTGATTGTTGGAATCCGCTGTCGGTCAAAAAAAAATATCTCACATGGTTGGCTGCAAGTGTCTTGCCCATCCACATAACATTGTGTTTACAAACACTTAAAACCCATGTATATGGGGGGCCTTGTCATGGTAATGTTTGGGAACCCCTGGTCGAATCCCCACCATCCTATTGCTGTTAACAGCTATGTCCAGCAGGTGGTGTGCTGTACTAGCCTATGACAGAGCCTCTGGCCTATGAAAGTGAAGTGAAGTGAAGTGAAAGCCCAATTGGGAGACTCCAACTCCCATCGTCATTGTGACACAGCACGCCATAGCACACAAGTGTACACTGCACAAAACGAAATTGCATTTATGCCTCACCCTTGCAAGGGAGCAGTGCGGCGGGACGGTACAATGCTGAAAGTACGTCAGTCATGGTAGAGGATGGGGGAGTATAGTAAAAAAGCCGCACTCCCGGATCAATTTCTTGCAGTTTTCTTGCAGAGGATGGGGGAGACCACTGGTTAATTACTCCCCCCACCAACCTAGCGGGGGTCGGGAGTCGAATCGGCAACCTTTCGGCTACAAGTCTGACACCCTATTTGCTTTTACACATGACTGTGCATCCATACTGGTTTACTACTTCAGGAAGAGAGGATAAAGGGATAAATAAGGGCTCTAAGGGCATACATACTAAGCATACATACCCAGACATGGAAGAAGCATGACATTTACATAAAACAGGCTGTTGGTTTTAGTTTTGGTATGTTGAGATGAGGTAAACCGATGGTCTTATTTCTTAAAATTCATCGAAATGAGGTAACATAAAAAAATACGACATTCATTTAGAAGCTGCCATTTAGTATTTTTGATGAAATGTACAAAATGTCAGGAAGAAAGTAGTAAGAAGTTTGTTTTATTTTGACAAAACCTCAGCCAAGACGGTAAGTATATTCAAATATGGCCTATGGACTGAACTCAAGCGGAGAGGAAAACAGAATAATTTCCCAATCAAAACCAGTCAAATAAGAAAACATTCAATGATTTAAATGTAAAGTAGAGAGAGAGGGTCCGAGGCACTCTGAAGTCTGTATTACAATAAAACTCCTTTATGTATACATACCATTGGTAGTCGACGCGTTTTGGTCGCATGCAACCTTCTGCAGGGCCTTCTATCAATCCTGAAGAAGGTTACACGTGACCAAAACGCGTCGGCTACCAATGGTGCCCATGTATAAATAAAGGACTTTTCATACGGACTTCAGAGTGCCTCGGATCCTCTCTCTCTACTTCAAGTTTGCAACTTTGGATACCGATGAGCACCTGAAGGTTTTATGCAATTACCCCACAGACACAACTCATTCTCTCCCTCTTTCCTTAGCATGATTTCAATGTGCTTGGTTCTTGTTCTGCTCTGCAGCTCTGGTGGCAGAATGGAATTCTGTAACACATACAAGCTCTGGCCTGTTGACATTGACTGTCTACGTGCATTTGACAAGGTAATGTGTCTACTGACAATCTCTACCGGCCTCCTCATACTATGTAGATAGATAGATAGATAGATAGATAGATAGATAGATAGATAGATAGATAGATAGATAGATAGATAGATAGATAGATAGATAGATAGACAGATAGACAGACAGACAGACAGACAGACAGACAGACAGACAGACAGACAGACACACACACACACACACAGAGATACATACAGTAGATACATAGATAGATTTGTTTGAAAGTGTTTTGCAGTGTATTCAAGGCAACATAAGGCAGCAAAGCATGGCTGCATTTGGTTTTGGTGGTAACTTCAGCTATACGTTCTCCACTTAATGTATAAGCTGCTACTGACATCATGTTGAGACAAGCATGGCTCCTCTGTCCTCTGGGGAGCTGGGCTCTGAACAGATAACATTGTGTGGGAGGGGGCTATGAGGAAAAATCAGCCTTGGGGAAAAGGGGGCTGGACTGGCCATTTAGCATAGCGGGGATTTCCCGTTGGACCCTGCACTCTTGAGGCCCCATATTTTCAGAATTTAAAAAAAAAAATAAATATATATATATATATATATATTTCTGAAAATAAGGGCCCACGGGGGTGCGGGGCCCACCGGTGAGTCAGTTCTGTGTGGCTAATTATGAGGGCCCCCTTTAGGCCAAAAGTGCCTGGGCCCTATTTCTCCCCTAGTCCACCCCTGAAAAGGGGTGCAGGGGCCCGGCTGAGAGGAGGTGGAGGGAAATGCATGGCTGACAGACTGATACACACAACTGCCTGCCACCAGCATGCCTCCAGAACAATGTTTATACACACAGTCACGGCAGTGCTGACTAAACAACACTATCTTTATTTTTTAGTTTACTGTTCCTGTTATATTGATTAGGTACAAGGTACAGAGTGTAATTGCAAACAATATACTTTATGTAAAAATTATTATTATTACTTACCATGATTACTTATTATTACTTACACTACTGATTAGGGTTAGGATTTGTAGTGCAAGGACATAATATTACATTATTGATAGCCTACATGTAGTTACCCTGGAAAAAAGACACCATGAAAGAAAAAGTTGCCCTGCCATCTTTCCTTCTAAAAAAAAGCACAAACAACAATTCTGTATGTCAGAAGCTCGTGTTGACTTTGAATCCATCCTCTTTATAAACCAGACTCTTTCTCAAGGCGACGATACTGTTGGGAGTCAGATTACAATGACCCTTTGTTGTGAAACATGGTCTCTTCCATAGCATGTAAAGGGTTATAAAAAGTGAGCTTGTGGTTCTCATTGCCCACATCGCCCAGTGGTGGCCATTCTCTCTAGTCTTCTTAAGTCATTGTGTAATACAGCCATGTTCAGTCCTGGGATTTGTTCCAGCAACGTGGCCTGACACTGCTGAGGGAATAGCAAAGAGCAGTGTAGCATCCAATGGAAACAAAAGCTAGTCAGGCAGACTGTTAAAGTGTGCTGGCCAGAGAAGAGCTTTCATTTGCCTCAGAACAAATGTCTCCCTTTATCTCTCTTTCTCCTCACTTTATATCTCTCCACATTTATATCTCTCCATATTTATCCAACACCCACCCACCCAATATTTATTGTTTTGGTCATTTTCGACTTTAATTGATAAGACAGTGTGAGAGGTGGACAGGAGGCGAATTGGGAGAGAGACGGGGAGGGGTCGGCAAAGGAACTGGGCCGGGAATTGAACCTGGGTCAGCCGCATGGCAGGCGAGTGCCCTACCGGTTGGCTATGGCAGGGCCTAATATTTCAATCCACCTGATACATGTCAGATCAACAAGCAGCAGCTCCCTTCACAAAAAGTTGTTGAGTGCAAACATCCATTGGGAACTTGGGGAAACATCTGACTGTGCTGTGCTGCTGAATAATTGACAGGTGTTGAACGGAGCTGTTGTGCAGTGTCACCGTAATTACTCGGTGGTTAAAAACGGTCATTGTTCGCCCCGTTCAAAGGGAGTCAGCTGTGGTCAGAGAAAATAAGAAGCGTGTGTGTGTCTGATTTCTTTGACTTTCCTGTTGTTCCTTTCATCATCGGTGGAGAATGCCTTGTCTCCATCTTTGGTTCCACCAGGATCTTCAGGATTGGAAAACTTTTCCAATCATTCCCACTGAATAGAAAAACGAGGCAGTAAAATGGAGCGTAGAATTAATGACGTGCCAGTTTCATTTTTGCTGGACAAATCAATTGAAGTCAGAGATTGTAGTAAGTGAAGTCATGTCAATCTGTTGCTGAATATTTTTTCTATGTTGTGGCCAGAAAAAAGTTCAATCAGGGAATCGTATCAAAACGTTGCAGAGGTCAAAGGTCATTTGTTCATTTGTTGTCCATACCTCTGTCAACATTGTTCATTTCATATTAGAATTTCAGAAAAGGGGGGCGTGATGGTTCAACGAGCTGAGATGCCATATCATTACGCCAGCAACCCAAGTTCGATTCCGGCCTGAAGTCCTTTGCCGATCCTTCCCTTCATAAAATCCCCACAAAAAAAATAGAATTTCAGAAAAGGTAATTAAAATGAATAGGAAATCTCATTTTATAATTATGGTAGTTAAGATAATCATATATCCCAAATGATATCGCAAATAACTGCTTTGTTATTGACAAAAACTCATGTTGTGTCCACAGTGGAGACATTTCTTGTGATGTATCACAGTACATTTGTGCTGGTTTCCTTATAGAACATTTTATGTATACTGATACTGCCTGTCACAAGACTGTATCCTTAAATGCTTGAACATGTATGCGTCCTCTAAGAGGACTTTTGTGTGGATTTTCTTTGTCATGACTCTCACGTGTTCCCAGTCTGGTTATGGCAGAGCAATAAAAAAAACCTATAGAGTTTCTATTGTGGGCTTTGTTCTTGTTACACAAATGATGTACACTGTGAGCACTCAGTGTGTGAATGAACATATGCTGCTCCCCTGCCCTCTCACACACACACACACACACGCACACACACACACACACACACAAACACACACAAACACACACACACACACACACACACACACACACACACACACACACACACACACACACACACACACACACACACACACACACACACACACACACACACACACACAGTTACCTATTTCTGTCAAAATACTATTTGTAAACACCCCCAATTCTAAGATGAATTGTTTTTGTGACCTCTTGTGCATGTATCTCTTTGCCAGACTGGGAGATTATTTTCCATAGACCCTGAATATTCAAAGGCGGCCAGTTTCCCAAATAAAGCCCTTTATGCGGCTGAAACTGTATATTGCCACTCTCCAGTTTCCTCTAGGATGGTTATCTGTAAACGTCCAGAACTTCAGAACGTATTAACAATAACAAGGATGCAAAGCGTTGTTTTGACATTCCCCATGGGCTCTTTAACTCTACTTAAACAGGAGACTGAAATATTTTTTTCGGCCATTATCGTGGAAGACGATCCCCTGCTCCACATACTATAGAAAGCCAAACAAAAATAAACAATGAGGAGTCATATAGCCACACACAACCTGTTCAGGCAGAGGCCAAAAGTCAGGGCCATGTTCACCCAGGTGTCACCGGGGAAGGGAGGGTCCCAAGCTTTGTCAGGAGGGATTTGGACATTTTGAAAATTCCTTTTACATGTTCCTCACGTTTTACACTAACAGCTTAGGATGAAGGCCTATTTGTGTCATTGTTTTATACAGTGGTGGTCCACGTAGAACGCAGGTATACACAGTACACCCACCTGAAAATGTCAGGGATTTCAGTATACCCACCTAAACTTGATTGATTCAGTATTTAGAACAGCACAGTATACTCACCATAAAAATGCTAAAAATATACAGTATACCCACTTCAAAAAAGTAGACTGCGCCACTGCTTTTATATTACCCTACTCAACTACATTTGGAATTTTACCATAATATGTCTGAAGTTGTGCCCATACTATTATTACTTGTCGTAATAGAGGTGTCACCTGCATTTGGTGCAGCTTTGGAAAAAGTGACTTGTCATCAATGGTTACCAACTTTTTATTCCTTCTTTCTGTCTTGAAAAATGGCCAGTCATAAAGATTTATATGAGGCTATAGATTTGCACATTAAAGAACAAAATGCATTCGGATTGTACATTTACCATGACATATGTTCAGGTACCCCTGACAAGAGAATATGTTCCTCAAGCATTTTAAGAAACACTAGACCCTGAAGCATTTTAAGATTTCTTGCATAACTAAAATGGACTTTGGCGACCTCTCTCTGGCAATGCATTACTCCTCAGATTCTGACCAAGGAGTGTCAGGTTGTAAAACAGCACAATATGAAAGAGATACTTTCAGATTATTATTTTTTTTTATCATTTTAAACTAGTAGTAGGGAATGGATCGCACTCAATTTTTCTTCTTTCTTGTAGTTTTATTTTATTTTATTTTATTTTAACTTTGCAAAGTTAAAATAAAATAAAACTACAAGAAAGAAGAAAAATTGAGTGAGATCCATTCCCTACTACTAGATTACTTCAGAGACGCACCAACAAGACGGAAGAGCGCGGTGTGTGGAAGATATCATTTTAAACTAGAAATAAGGATGGGGAAAGCACTGCATGTTCAAGAAATAGCAACGTAAGTAGTGACTGCATGCATGTGATTGTGTATTTTTTTTATTGGAAAGAATGATGACTGTCCACTTTTACTAAACTGCACCAAACCTTATTCTCCAAAACAATGCTTATGTCTACAATTTGAAAATATCTCAGTTTGACAACAACCATATATATGTATGCCGTCACCCTCATTAATGTCCACTCCTTCCCCATGTGACTAATGGACAACAGTTGACACATCACAAAAGAAATGTCTGATAATGGTTGTTTCTGCTGTGTACATTTTTCAGTGTAAATTCATCACTTAGAGAGATAGGATCAACTTCTTATATTAGACTGTCGAAATGACCAAATAAATCTGAAATGATAAGTTAACTTCTTTATGTACAATAGGGATGCCCTTTCATCCAGGACATTCAACTAAAAAAAACGTTTTTTAAAGACCTACTCTATAAAAGAAATGTTGGCATTTTGTAAAATGGATTCTTTAGACAACTCAAACACAGCTGAAAAGCAAAAGATGGTATAAATACACACCGTCACTGTTAATCTAGTCACTTCGAGGCATTATTTGTTTCAGACAAACCTCAATTTCCAACTGTCATCGGGAACATATAGAGTAGGCTACACAAGTTAATGACATTGACATTTATTTACAAACTCCATTCTCATTTATGTACATAACTTTACACTGATATTGTTTATTTTTATAATCACATTGATAAAAATCACTGTCATATACACATTTATAAAGATGACATTCCATGTCAAAAGTAAAGTCATACCCAAAACCCTGAATTCCCATTTCGGCAACAACTTTTGAATTAATAGAACAAATGCCAGTACCAGCAGTCTTGTTTCACAGTTTTCAGAACAGCATACCCTCCGCCCAATTTAGCTCAAGTGTCAGCATTTTCAAGATGTGCACATTTCTAGTTTAAGTGTTGTAGAGAAAATTGAGATATGAAAAAAAGTGCTAGCCCCTCCAAGGGTGTACGCAATGGCACCATGGCTTTATAAAGAGCATTTGAAGAGCATTGGAAGAAACTAACCTATTGAGAAAGCAACGTGTGCAGTAGTGATGTGCATTGGCACTGCCCTCACGATTCGATTCCGATTCGGAAGGTAGCGATTCGATTCGATTCGATTCGATCCGATTCAATTCTATAATGCATTGCAATGCATTACATTTCTACTGAAAGCAAAGCAAATGTTTCATCAGTCATGATGAGGCAATACAAGTAGTCAGATACTGAGCAACAATTTATTGGCTGTTTTCTGTATCAGTCTTGCAGTTTTCAATGCTTTGAAGTTCTTTTATTTAATTTAACATTCATTTGCTCCCAAAATATCAACGGAAGTAATTTAAACTTTAAAAAAATGCCGGATCGATTCTGGAACTTGTCGCATTGAATTGTATCGCCCATGCCCCGCATTGCATTGCATCCCCGAATCGATTATTGTTGACACCACTAGTGTGCAGCAAAACAGAAAATTTAAGACATTATTCATGAGGTAGGATTTCTTTTCTCAGTTCTCAGTTCTTCCTTCTTTTGTGGTTCTTCACACCACCAAGAGTAGTTTTTTTTTACAAGGTTGTCCTTTAAAACAAACCTGATGTTTGTGCTGCTCAAAACAGCCATCGCACTTCCTCCAAAGTTACTGAAATGTCCCCAGTGAAAATTCATGTGCATACATAAATACATTCACATTGTACAATCTTATAATTTACGCACCACCACTTGTCACCCCCTCATTGGACACATAAATAAAATATTTAAAATGTAATTTCTCCACAAAAAGGAGAAGTTCATGTTGACCAAACTGATTTCATGTCCCCAGTAACATGTCCTGAATGATACAGTTTATTTCATGGAAGAAAAACCACTCGGCTATAACAGTTGTGCCTTTTGAGAACACACGAGATTGCTGTTGACCAGTTTCCACATATCCATCAGGTCTTTGGGAAGCAGTTTGTGCACAACAATCATGCTTCTGAAGAAACATGGCTCTTTGTTCAGTTTGCTCTTCTTGTTTTTCACCAGTCCAAACGTTTTGAACGCATTGTGCTTAATTGGCGTCACTTGGAGGACTTCTAAACACATGCCCAGGAATACGTCATCGATGGGATAGAGCTCCAGACCCTCGGAGACCGGGTACAGCTTACGGGCCAGGGGGCCATCCATCAGAAAGCCCCCGCCCCCGGCGTAGGGTGGGTAACTGGTTTTGTTGTACAAGGCCTGTGGAATGTAATATTTGTTATCCTTCTTCCGAATGGGCTTGGCCTTGAATATGACATCGCCCGCAAAGAGATCCTTCACATCAGAGCTGATCTCCAGGTAATCTAAGATGTTTTGCACGCTGACAAACACGTCGTCGTCGCCCTTGAAGATGTAGCGCACGCCAGGGCAGTAGGTGGAGAACCACTTGAGGAAGTGTGTCTCCTTGAGGGTGAGGTTGAAAAAGCTATCCATGAAGTCCCACTGCAGGATGTCCCCATAGATGTAGTCCTCAAACTCCAGGAGCTTCTGGTGGTTGGCCTTCTCCGCCTCATTGGACGGAGCACTGAGCAGGAAGAGGGTCTTGATCTGCTTGCCGTCGATCACCTGCTCCTTGCCCCAGGTCTTGCGGATGACCTCCCGGCGGTCGTGCTGCGTGATGGTCGACTTGATGACCATCAGCAGGTGTACGTCCCCGGAGCACTTCTCCGGGTGGTTCATGATCATGGGGAAGTAGCGGCAGTGCCGGTACAGCAGGAACTGCTGGAAGTTGGGCTCGAGCCCGGCAAACCACTCGGTGCTGGTGAAGTTGAGGTTGGCGCTGCAGTTGGCACTGGTGATGTCCCAGGACTTTGCGGTGACCTGGTCCTGGGTGCTGCTGCTGCGATTGGGCTCCTCTGTGGTGGTGGTACTCGCCTCCTGCCTGAACTTTGTGGGCTTCCAGAAGCGGCTGGCGAGGGCATAGGCACTCTTTTTGTGCCAGTCGGCGTCCACGGAGAGCTGCGTGCGGGCCAGCCTCTCTAGCTGGAACTGGGGGAAGGTGTTGGAGCTCCCCCTCTGGACGACGGTCAGGGTGACCACAGCCAGGAAGAACATCAGACACACTCTCTTGTACACTCGCCACTTGTCCCTGGATGCCATCCTGCAACAAACAGACAGGGTAATTAGTATGGAAGGTGGGCAGCAATAGTTACAGAAAATGTGATATGCCTAAGTCGGCTGGCTTCATTTCCTTATTTTCATTTAATTTCCAGCCAGTATTATTTTAGATAACATGATCTATGCAATAGGCTACATATGGTTCTTTTCAAGAGCAGACACAAATATTTGATGATTTAGTTTCGGCTCTATGCCATAACTAAAAAATGAACAAATAGCCTAAATTTTAAAAAAGCCAGTTACAACTTTAACAGCCTACTCAAACTGCCACATTCCTTGGCAACATAATGTTTTCAAGTCATCATGGGAGAAGTGTGTCCCAATCAAAGGGAGAATAGTGCCTTGAAAAAACCAATGTCAAGAGATATAGTTTATATAATCTGAAAAGTCTTGGTCATTGAAGTTAGTAGATGACAAACAACGGTTTGGAAATCATCTCCCTGTCAACAGAACACTGCGTTCAGATTTAAATCTTTCAGGAGGGAAATTGACACTTTCCAAAATGCAGCCCGTTAACTGCACGCAGGCAGGTAATTTCATGTTACGCAGGCGTTGGGAAAGAACTTCACAACGCCTAGGCTGAATGCATTTAATATTGCAATGGCTACCCATCATTTCCCATCGTTGATCTAGGCTAGATATTCGTGTACATTAAGGCAAGTAACCTGTGCTTACTATCTGAAGGAATCCACACGATATGGGCTGTGACAAGAGGGGAAATTATGGATAAGAAATATCTCAGACTAAAATTACATTTCAAATGTATACTCACATCTTGTGCGTCAACTCCTGTTAGAATATGGCAAACACGGTCTTTTTATTCCGCTGTTATGGTCCAACGACGGGCTACCAATAAGCGCCAAAAGATTAAATTGTTACAGAATGTAAATTAGGTAGCCTATCCACGGAGACGGCGCACGGAGTAGGCTACTACTTGCAGCAGAGAGACTCGTCAACTCACTAGCGCGTCTGGTCTTTATAAGCTGTGAGTGAAGTTACGTAGGCTGGATGCAAATGTGGAGTGGGTACGCAACTTTTCTTGTCCCATCTCTCCACCCCTTTGAAACGGCCAGCTGACCCCACGCACTTTGTGCGCAAAGGGAAATGATATACGACAAAATTGGTAGGCTAAATATTTACCAAACAATTAGTCTACTGTCAGTTTCATAACTCTTAAGAGCATGACAGCTTAATTCAAACCCCACAGGAAACACACAACTAGATTCAATTGATCAATTAGATAAAGCCTAAAGCGATATCACCTGTGCAGATGCCAAAAGATAAGCAGGCGAATGGAATAAATAGGCCCTAGTCTACTTCAGACAGTGTAATGAAATCAAGCTGGTGTCAACAACAGCTTTGCAGCTTATATCACTTAGAGACTTTGTCATATCTTTGTTCATATTATGCATATTTAATGTAGTATAGGCTATTATGGCGTATATATAATTGACATAAACAAGCCTAAGAAAATTGACAGCAACATTTTGCTGGCCGTTTAGATCGAAAACCTGTCACTGAGGTTGAGCACTGAGATTTAATGTGGCATTCATCTGGGAATTATGGTAAATAGACCTACCAAACACCGACATGAAAAGCACACACAACATCCTACCATGTGGTATTTTCCACTGGGCATCTCCCACAATATTTTGATACATGGGTTGCCCAGATGAGATAACCTTTGACCTTTTCAACTTGGTGGACACAGACATTGCCGTTTATTTCCTCCAGAATCGACATTATTTTTTTTGAAGGCAGCATAATTACAGTATTGTGATGAATGGAAGGGTAAAAACGCTAATGCTAAAACACGCAAGCCCCCCAAATATGAATCACATAATGATTAGATGTATTTGACTGCACACTAACGTCACTCCATCACTCGGACCACAAAAAAGGACTTGAAAATAATGGCCTGTTAATTTCCACTTATAAAGTGGAATGCATCACATTGAATGGACCATGAGACTGAGATGAGTTGGCTGTATCCTGAAGTCAACATGGCTGTTTTAAGTATTCTTCAGTTGACTATAGTATGGCAGTCAACATGTCCTGTTGGCTGTCTTTATTAGCCTACTAGACACTGCCTATGTTTAACTTTCAGTCATGCAGCTAGGTTTGGAACCTAAGGATGCAGATGCTCCCTCCCCCCATCCAACTTCTGCTTTGATTGTTTTACAGTATCTATTTACTATTTTTGATAACACTTTAATGTTGTTAGCTAAGGTTGTTAGATATATGCCCAAGTGAGTGACTTAGTTATAAGACATGTGTTAAGCAAAATCAATCATTTGTTAGATGTAAATTCTTGTTTGTTGCCAATAACGGCTTTAGACTTATAAGTGATATACTTTTAATTACAAAGTAGGCCCTTAACACATCTTATAAGTCAATACAGACAGTAATTTGCCATATTAGTAGCTAATGTGAATCCCAATTACAGTTGTATCATATTTTCTTGCAGTCTACTTTTCTAAACGCTGTTGTTGTCCCTGCATGTTCATTTTATCAGTGGTGATTTCTTTTACGCCTCTTTTTGTCATGCCCATTGAAATGTGTCGTTAAAATGTCAAACATGGCGCACAAATAAACATGCCTTGCCAATTGGCGTCAAAGATTAAACAACTAACAGCCTATGAAGTAAAAGAGACAACGACTCGATGAGGGCTGTTGGAAGAAGGTATGCGCATATGAAGTTCATGTCTGCAACCTGTTCAAACATGTGCTGGAGAGGATGCTTGGATTTTTTTTTCCGCAAGCTCCACACAAAGCACACACTTGGATTAAGTGACAGCAACATTTCCCTCTGAAAAAAAAACACTCCTTGATTTAAGTGGAATGCAGGAGTCACTTTTCCTATGTAAACCCTGCGTTATCAGTGCAGCCTTCACACCCATACCAGTACACAAAGGGATAGTTATTGAACAACAAGCCAACATGTGAAAAAGGATTAGAACAACTATGGTACCTAGATATTTAGGATGGTTGCATCAGGTTGCTTCCGATATGTGTTGCTTGGACTTTAACCCCAGGACCTTGGCATAATGAGACCAGGATGCTCCTTCAATTTGTTGACAAGCAGACCATAAACATGCCTTAAGCAAATCCCGAAACACAGGTGACTGAACTTATGACCCCTTGATGATGCTTTATTTCATTCATTGTTGAGGTTATTATTGATATCATTTTTCAGGTAGGAATAGAACATGACAGAGAAAAGACATATGTATCTACTTTAGACAAAATTAATGGCAGAAGTTTATTGTGGTTTTATAATTTTCAAGCATATTTTTAGCGGGTTTCTATATGAATTAAATAATTTCAAATGATGACATACACAGACATTTCACCCAAAAAGTGTGCTCCTGAATAATGTAATCTGGTCTGATTTGGGGGAAGTCTGTTAAAAGAGCTATTGTCTGAGGTGGAAATGTACTACTAAATATCTTTTGTTTGTACTGTAATTCTGTTGTGAGTGCATCAGTGGGGTAGCATTAAGGTTGAGTGCCCATATTTGTCCTTTGCTCACTACTGGACCATCACTGTCGGAGTACCATTAATGTTGCACTTCCTCGTTCTTGTAAAATCCACAAAATAAGGGCTAAGACGGCTTCACAACAGGAACAATTCAGTCTGATCTCAGCTGCCTGTTGTCCCAAAAAAAAATCCCCTCTTCCCTTTCTTTCTCTCTCGCTGTCCCTCTCCCTCTCTCTCTATTTCCTGCCTTCCTCGCTTCATCCGTCTGTTTTTTTTCTCCATATGCATCCTGTCCTGTTTTGCAGGGGGTTATTTTTTCCATTGCCCCCCCACCCCCTTCCCCCAAACTGGCGTGCTCCCCTATCAGAATGGCATGCACTAAGGAAGACCACCCTCTCCCACTCACAATAGGGATGAACCGCGGCAGTTGTCCTGAACTACACAAGCTAATAGCATAATGTAAAGTGTTTGTAAAGAATACAATGATTGACAACCCTTCTTATCAGTCCAAAAGTAGCAGAGCTGCTGTATGGACAGCTCAAGTGTGTGCTATATGTTCACTGCAATGTGCAATAATGTGTATTATCTTTGTGTATGTTTTTTTTCTTAATCTGTGTATTAATATAAGATGTCAGACACCTTGATTCCCTTCTGGATTAATAATACTCTACTCTACTCTGTCCATAAAGATAGCTGCAGTTATGACCTGTCTGCTTAACCCTCGTCAGAGCCTCCTTGACAGCTCCCAATGAAAGCCACAGGTGAGTGTGTGTGCTCCACATTTCTGCTCCTCTGGAGAATGAGGAAGTTGGAGAACGGTCCACTGATGGTGAACAAGACTTCCTGAGAGAGGACTTCATTTGTTTTACTGCTTAACATGTCCCAACCTGTTGCATTGCAACATCTGAGGCCCGATGAGAGGGAGAGAGAGAGAGGAGAGAGAGAGAGGAGAGAGAGAGAGAGAGAGAGAGAGAGAGAGAGGAAGCCGGAGAAGCGTAGAGGAACAACTCTTGACTCACCGATGAGTGAAGGGGCTTGTTCATGGAGCATGGACACTATGAGCTAGCTCTCTCTCTCTCTCTCTCTCTCTCTCTCTCTCTCTCTCTCTCTCTCTCTCTCTCTCTCTCTCTCTCTCTCTCTCTCTCTCTGCAGGAATTCCTAGGCCCCTGGGGGCTGAGATCTGTTGCTTGCTTTTTTCCACATGTCAAGCTGGGTTGTTTTGTGTTGGGGCGGGAGACATCTAAGTGGTCCCCACTAACGCATCTCTGCTCAGCTGTGGGGAAAGAGTAAACACCTGTGGCTCCCTCACCCATTTGGCAGCTCGAGGTGCTCACCCTCCAACCAACACAGCACAGCTGACACGCCGGGGCTGAGAGAGAGAGAGAGAGAGAGAGAGAGAGAGAGAGAGAGAGAGAGAGAGAGAGAGAGAGAGAGAGAGAGAGAGAGAGAGAGAGAGAGAGAGAGAGAGAGAGAGAGAGAGAAAACATGCATAATGCTAGTAATGAATTATACAATGGCCTGGCAGTCAAAAACATACATTTGTGATATGGCTTTGTAATGCGGACGATCCGGAGACACTGAAACAAAAGGTTACAAAATTCAATTATGTTAGCCATGACAGTAAAACACTTCAGGTGACAGTTTATCACAGAAGCTGTATCAAGTGTCATCTGTAAATTGCAGAGATGTATAGTAACGAAGTAAAAGTAACGAAGTACTGTACTTAAGTACTAAACTGCAGTATCTGTACTTTTTTGAGTAATATTTTTTTCCTCATACTTGTACTTCAGCCTGATCTCCAAAAATTCTGTGCTCCTGGACACGGATGTTAAGGACACAAAATCCGTGTCAAGGAGCACAGATTTTGCCAAAATTCCGTGCTCCTGGACACGGAATTGTTTTCCGTGCTCCTGGACACGGAATTGTTTTCCGTGATGGGCACACGGAAGTGCTTTCTATAGGCTATTACCACAGCACTGTGTTAACTCTATCATTAGAAAATACATACCAAATGCTAATCCTAAACAAAATAATGCTATAGCAATTTAAGTTGTGCCCTGACCAAAACATTCCCTAACCTTAACCTGTCATTAAAGACATATTTTTGAGAAATACCTTTTCCAGTTGGTTGCTAGGCTATCAAATTCATATAATGAATGAAAGAAAACTAGCTGTGCCCACACCAAAACAATCCCTAACCCTAACCTGTCAGTAAGAAATGTTTTTTTGAGAAAAAATATTTGAAATTAGAAAAATCCTGAGAAAACACAAGACTGTGGAAACAGAGCTGTGGGAGTATAGAGAGAGCACTTCTGTGTGTCCATCACGGAAAATAATTCCGTGTCCAGGAGCACGGAATTTTGGCAAAATCCGTGCTCCTGGACACGGATTTTGTGTTCTTAACATCCGTGTCCAGGAGCACGGAATTTTTGGAGATCATGTTGTGTACTTTTACTGCACTACAATTTTCTGACGAAATGAATACTTTTACTCCAATATATTTTTCATGTGCTGCTTTCGTTACTCGTTACTCGTTTCTATGCCCGAGCGTTAGATAGCTCTGTCATCACCAGATATGATGGAACGTGTTCACGGTCAGTGGGCGATGCAATGGTAGGGAAATAAAAGCAGATCACATTCTCGCGCATGTCTTTTGGCGCGGTCAGTGACGCTCAGTTGGCATTGACACTGGCATGTTGGCAAGATGGATGAGGTAGACGAGGTATCGCCATCAACATCAACGACACCAACCACCTCACATTGCGGCGAGGAGGAGGAGGATGACGGCTGCCATCCCTGGCCCTATTTAGATTCAATGTTCTCCTTTGGGGGACAAAAAGAGATTTTTTTTAATGCAGTACTTTTACTTCTACTTCTACTTTTTACTCAAGTAGCAAAACTTGCAATACTTCTACTTGCTTTACTTAAGTACAACACATTTTGAATACTTTTATCCTTCTACTTGAGTAAGGTAAGGAAAGGTTACTATTGACTTTTACTCATGACTCAAGTCATTTGACAAGATGATACTGGTACTTCTACTCCACTACTTTTCTCCAGTACTTTATACATCTCTGGTAAATTGGTAGCACGGTGGGAAACCGGGCAGTTGGCACGCTTTGGGAAAGAGGCTATGATAGGAATTCAACTTAAAATCGCATGGAATGCACTTTTATTTGCGTATATCCATCGTATATGTACAGCACGCAAAGACGTGTATCAACAGGTTTGTATAGTGCACACATACTGATGTTAATGTGTGAGGAGAGGAAGATTTATTACAGCAGATATCCAGGCCCACCGACATGGGGGAATAAAGGGGTATGTTGTCCCAGGCCTAGGGAGATAGGGGGCCCAGAATTGGGTCCACGTTACATTATATGTATTGGGTAGGGGGCCCTTTCAGATGATTTTGTCCTGGTCCCTGCAAAAGCTGTCAGCAGCCCTTAGGCTGGTAGGTGGGGGGCCCTAGACTGCAGCCATATCTCACCTGTGGGGGCCCCTGGCAGGTGGGGGCCCCTAGGCTAGCAGCCATATCTAGCCTGTGCATTAATAATCCAGCCCTGACGATGATTGCACACGAGGCTCGTGTGTGTCACCTGGAGGATAGTCAGGAAGGACAAGAGGAAGGCAAGAGGAAGAGCCATCTGAATCATTCCAAACACTATGACGCATGCACTGGCCACATGAACTGGCCTTTCCTCGCCAAGCCAGCTACGTACAGCCATGGCCGTAACCAGACATTTTCAAATACCCAAGTCAAATACTGCGTGCTGTACTGCATACTGTACATTTAGAATGCTTCAAACACTTGAGTGTTTGCCGTGCCATGCGTACAGCCAGGCCGGCCATCATCTCAAACGCAGATCAGCCAAAGCTGGCCAATGTGTACCTAAGTGAATACGCAGAAAAGCGCAATCTACGTGTATATAAAGTCTTTATTTACCAAGGATTATGAACCAAAATGTAGCCTACGTAGGTTAGTCAACTCCCCATGGGTCAACACATCATTGGTCGAATCACACAGAGTCTAAGAAAACCTGAATGTCCTGTTAGGCCACACGTTTTTTTCTAAATTCTGTATTCAATTCAGCAGAGATACACACACACAAAAACGGACAATTGAAGCCTATGATGGTTATGTAATCAGCAGTTTGGTGTGCAGTGTAGTTTGCGCACTCGTGAAGAGAGGGCAGGTGGGTGCAATTGAGTATTTGTTTGTGTTGAGTGCATGTGTGTATGGTGTGTGTGTGATGGTGGACATTGGAGGGAATAGAACCCCCCCCCCACCACCCCAAAAAAAAGAGAGGCCCCATTCAGCGGCGTCTTTTATCAGTGACACTCAGCGCCGTCTAGAGATAAACACAGCTGACGGAGTGTGAGCGATCCCGCTGACAACAGCTCCAGCCACCGAGGCAGGCAGGCAGGCAGGCAGGCAGGCCAATACTGTCCTCTGCAGAGACCCGATCACCTGACTCCACTCCGCTCACTGACAGTCATCTTGGGCACTTGGGACAATTAGGACTATATATAATAAGGGATAATCTACATTACGTGACATTACAATTATAGTACTTTTACATATTTCAGTCTGCTATCTAGTCTATTCTATATGTGGTCGCCTTGTTATTTCATTCACAAAGAATACTATTTAAGACATACAGCATTGCAAACTCCAACACCAATAATGATGTGATGGCAACTAAAAGAAGCAAGAAGCACTTTGTATTTTCCTCCGTTCTAAACCTACAAATATGGCAAGAAGCAAGATATTCCTGAGCAAGTGAGTGTTCACAAAAGATGCACAAAATACCCTGCCTTCCATTTTAGTCATGTTTGTTTATTTATAAGCCAAACACTTTCCACTTTGAACACTGTGGCCCACCCCCTACCCTTTCCCCATTTTCCCTTGTGCCAACCACTCGTCCATCCGTCTAAAAACCACCAGACTAGTGTTTGTTTTGATAGTGAGTGGCTCTCTTCCTCCCTGTGGTAGCGGTGGCTGGTGTGACACAGGGCTGGACTGGCCATCTGGCATAGGGGGCATTTCCCAGAGGGCCCTGCACCCTGTTTTTCAGAAATGTTTAAAAAAACTTTAAATATATATTTCTGAAGATAGGGGTCCATGAGGGTATGAGGGTGCGGGGCCCCAGTGAGTCAGTTCTGTGCCGCTAATTACTGTATGAGGGGCCCCTATAAGCCCAAAGTGCCCAGGCCCTATTTCTCCCCCAGTCCAGTCCTGGTGTGACAGCAGCTTGTGTGGGGCTTATATATGGAATAGTGGACACCTGGAGGGAGCAAATGACCATGTGACAACGATGATACGTTTCCTCTATTTCAGTTAGCCAGCTTAACACCAGTGCAGGGCCCTTTATTCACACAGTATAGTTCTAGAGAGAGCATACCAAATGTGATCCCAGTGGAGAGGGGGTTACCGGACAATATTAACATGATTAGTGGATGTAATGTTATGTTAAACTGAGCCTAGTCCTACACCAAAACCCATCCCTAACACTGTCAAGCAGGGTTGCCAGACGAGACTCGTGATTTACAGCCCCAAAAAACCTCAAAACCCACCTGGAAGCACTAAATCCTGCCCAATTTGAACTAAATTCTATTGATGTCTATGGCCATAAATCAGCAGAAAAGCCTGCCCAAATGCCTTTTTTACCCACAGAAGGCCATCCTAAGCAGCCCAACTGGGCGGGAAACTGCTCAATCTGGCAACACTGACAGGGAACACATGATCCAGGGGACATGGGGACATAAAGGGACATTGGAAAGTGGGATAACCCAGTGCAGGATCATGAAACAACCCCAAGGCCTTTGGTTTCCCCCATGGCTGCATGTTTCAGACAACCACCATAATAGACACAACAGGAAAACACGATGGGTTGAAAGTTCACACAAAATGCTCACCCCCGACAGTACAATGTAATAACAATATGCCCATCACGAGTACCCAGATGCATGCATGAAGTGTAACTCCTCGTCGAGTGAGTCACTAACAAAGTCTCAATTCAAGGAGAGAAACATTGAAAAAAGTTTTGACTCGACTTTTTTAAAGACAGCAACAGCCTCAATATGCCCCCAAATGAAGAGACAATTGTATGATTCAAGGACAGAAACATTTTGTAACAAATGTTTTGCTTAGATGGCAGTAGGCTAAATACGAGTATAAAAAAATACCCCTTTCATATACACATATTAGTGCCATCTGGCATAGGGGAGTGTGTCTGTGAATCGAACAGCGAGAGGGCAGTAGCAGGGATGGGCTGCCTGGGTCTGTGTTGACTAGTGAAGGCATTGGTAACCCACTCACATACACTCTGGGCTGCAGGAAAATGCTCAGGCAGGAGAGAGAGAGAGAGAGAGAGAGAGAGAGAGAGAGAGAGAGAGAGAGAGAGAGAGAGAGAGAGAGAGAGAGAGAGAGAGAGAGAGAGAGAGAGAGAGAGAGGGGAAGAGAGAGAGAGAGAGACATACAGAGAGAGAGCTAGACAGACCAGATAGACAGACTTAGACGGACACAGAGAGAGACGGGAAAACAGTCTTCACCACAACAAACACCTGTTCAGGAAATCAACCAGGAAAAGGCTCGTTCTGGAGTGTCGGTGCTCAACCATACAAAACTTTCAGGAAAGTGAGCAAGAACCTCTTTTAGCATACTGAGTCATAATGAAGCCACAACAGCAAGTAGTACAATACAATTGCTGGTTACTCAACACACACACATGCAGAACAGATACACACGCACACACACACACACACACACACACAGTGGTTGTTTTTGCACACGTGCAGCTGTTGGCCAAGTTGGCAAGAGAGCAGTGGTGACACACAACAGGACATGAGCCTTGTACCCCTGACGGAGCTCTGCTCTGACAGTTTTATGTTGTGACGCGCACAAAGGGGCTACAGTGTGGGGACGCAGTGCAGCAGCAAGCCACAACTGTACTGTACTGCATGCTGCCTGGATGTCAGCTACGTGAAGGAAGACTCAGGGAGAGGGGGAGAGGGAGAAAGGAATAGACATGTTGTATGTTGTATGGGCCAGGCTGTTGGACAAGTGTTGATGTCCCATGCTTTATCTATTGTAATGAAAGGGATGGTACGCCCTGTACTGTAAATCCACCGCTCACTGTATTCTTAATGTGTCCTGTGTGTGTGTGTGTGTGTGTGTGTGTGTGTGTGTGTGTGTGTGTGTGTGTGTGTGTGTGTGTGTGTGTGTGTGTGTGTGTGTGTGTGTGTGTGTGTGTGTGTGTGTGTGTGTGTCTTGGAAAAAGAGAATCCAAGACATGCTTGTTGACTTCCTCGAGACGTGTTTTCTCTTTTGAACCTGTCGGCTCAAATGAATAAAAAAACAATGACTCAGATGAACACCTTAATCTCAAACAAATTAAAATGAATTGAGGAGAAAAGGGCAGTCTATTCTGCTCCCATCACAATACATACAATAGGAAAAGACCTTGGAAAGAAGCAGCTGGGGAGTTGTTTCTCTCAAGGCAACAACAAACATGTTAGTCAAACCATCATCACAGAACTGCGACATCATTGGACAACTGGTGTTTATTAAACTCTTTTTTTTTGTACCGTGCCTGTACAAAAATAGCAGACGCAATGGCTAAAATACCATTACACATCATGGTCACGTGTTAAGCACAGCAGTACCTCTAAAATATACTTCAAAATACATTTAATATTCTTGTGCAGACACTGCAGCTAGCTACACATGTGCATCAGCAAACCCACTGAGAGCCGAGGGGCTTCGCACTGTAAACAAACAACAATGAAAAACAACAAGATACTGTAACAATTCTACAGTACCATTCATAGTGTGCCGTACATGATGTATAAATGCAGTGCCCACTACTGCAGCAGCAGTGCAAGAGAGACTAAAACAAATAGAATAACTTTAATGGTGAGAGACCACAAATAACCATTTCAGTACCAAAAAATAAAATGTCCATAAACCTTCATGTCCCTTCATGGCTCCAGTTCATTCATGATACAGCAATATGGATATAATAAGGCAGCAAGACAAACGCAAACATATACAGTCAATTCAATGACAGCAATTTGCTGTCATCTACGAGCAGTCAGGTGAACCTGATGGGCTATATTCCAAGAACCTGTTTCAGTAGTAAATAACCTCAAGGTAGTGGTAAATCATCTAATAGAAGAACCTGGAGTCTTTTTTTTCTTTACTAAATGACACCAGCTGTGGGCTACCACTACCTGTAGGTTAACTTAGTCGGGTTTATCACTTAACCATGTTCTTGGAATGTCCCCCTGTGTTAGGAAGCACTGACTTGTCATGAAAACAGAACATGATAAAAGTGTGTGTGAGAGAGAGAGAGCGAGTGAGAGTGAGAGAGAGAGAGAGAGAGAGAGAGAGAGAGAGAGAGAGAGAGAGAGAGAGAGAGAGAGAGAGAGAGAGAGAGAGAGAGAGAGAGAGAGAAAACAGAGGGTCAGATAGGCATAGAGTTGATGAAATGCAGCCTGGCTCAACACAGCTAATACGTACAACCAATCAAGCTTTTATTGACACCTGAGAGAGTGTTCAAAATCCATCAGTTGCGCAAAAAGGACCAGCTTCAGCCAACACGAATGGACGGACGGACGGACGGACGAACTTGTCAAAAGCAGAGTTGAAATGTAAACAAAAGGCGACTAATAGCTGCATTCATTATGGCAAAAAAGTGTAATAGCTAAGATATTGAAGGACAAGGAAAAAATACAGAATCTCTCTGGAATTCAGCAAGTTGATGGATGGGAATTAACATTGTGCGTGTAGCCATTGTCTCAGAAGAGAATGGGGACAAAAAGAGAGGTGTGGAGTTGTGCAGGTAGGCAGACCGGCAGACCAGCAGAGCTTTGCTAGTAAAGAGGCGGGTTGTGGAGGTGAGCATGGAAGAAAGAAAGAAAGCGGGCTGGGGGCGGGTGGTGGCGGTGGGTAAAAAAAAAGGTGCTTGTTGTGATTATTGCTGGAGCGTGTTATGTTACAGAAGTTCTTCTGTGGAGGGGTTGATAGGAGGAGCTGGAGAGTTGCGGGGCCGGTAGGGGGGAGTCAAGGAGGAGGAGCAGGAGGAGGAGGAGGTGGAGGTGGGGGCTACAATCCTGGGCATTGTTCTGGAGGTGCTCCCGCTCCTATCCCCCCTTCCTCCCCCCCTCCAGCGGCTCTGGAGGATTCTCTGCCGGGCCTGACCCTGATAAGGGGCGCGGATGCTGTTTCAGGAAGCTGGATGCTCCCCTCTGGAGATAGGCCCGCTCCTGCTGAAAGAGACCTCCTCACTTCCTACTCGACAGGCTGCCTGGAAAAGAGGAGGAACACAGAGGTGGAAAAGAGGAATGAGTGCGTGTGCGTGTGACATGTGTCTTATGAAAGAGAGAGAGAGAGAGAGAGAGAGAGAGAGAGAGAGAGAGAGAGAGAGAGAGAGAGAGAGAGAGAGAGAGAGAGAGAGAGAGAGAGAGAGAGAGAGAGAGAGAGAGAGAGAGAGAGAGAGAGAGAGAGAGAGAGAGATGGAGGGATGGAATGTGTGTTCATATGGTAACATGGTATTGCATGTTCTTTTACAAATGTCAGCATTGAGTGAGTTAAAGGACAACATTTTAGCATTTAACCCTTTGAGGAGTACCATCACAAATATGTTGAGTTCTCATTATGATGTCATAAGGACTTTGCAAACATTTTAACAAAGACTTCTATGGGAGCTGTAGAAGTAAAATTCTAGATAAACTAGGAAAAAGTCCTTACTCCTCAAAGGGTCAGATGGCTAGCTTTACACAGACACAATAATGCAACACATCTCATTTACAATGTTTTGGTCTCTGACCTTCATAAAATGTGAATAACGATACCACAAAATGGTCAGTGTGGTAGTTTTTTTCTGACGCAGACAACAATGAAGTAGAAATGGAAAGCTTTTACATTATTGTTAAAATGAATAGTGCAAAGAGACAGAATACGAAGCAGCCCTCGATGCAATATATAAGCACTGTAACGGCACTGCAAGCAGCATACAGAGTAGTGTACTGAGTGCAGGTCATTCCATTCCAGTTCTAAGTGCAACTTAAGAGTTCAGTTTGCTGACTCCCAGTCAAGACTGTTCTCTGTTGTTCCCCAGTGGTGGAACGGTCTCCCAGAGGCAGCAAGACTAAACAAATCTCTTGCAGCCTTCAAGAAGCAAATAAAGACTCTCCTCTTTCGTGGCTATGTACAACACTAATGCTTGAGCTTCCCTATCCCCAGGCCAGACTCTTGACATGATGTGCATTGTGTGTGTGTACTCTTCTTTACATAAGAAAAAAAAAATAAATAAATAAACCTTCTTTGCATCTGCACTTGTTGTTCTGTATATTTCCTGTGGACTTCATCTGCTTGTGATGTTGTATCTGCTAGTGATGCGCTTTGGCAATGAAGCTTTCTTTGTTCTGTCTGGTATGTATGGACATGGAAGTGTCTGCCAGAAGGCAACAGGTTGAAAAAATGGAGATTAGGTGAACCTTAATTTATCCGTGAAAGTGAAAAGCACTACAGTATAAAAAAAGACGCTTCGTCTAAAGCCACTGCTGCCAAAGCTCATGAAAGGAACCTTTATAGATAAGAAGAGAGATTAACATCCGTGTGTACTCAACACTAGCACTAATGAGGTAGCAGGTAGCTGAGGCTTTGATGGAGAGAGTTAATGACGTACACTGACGGGTGGGTGGCCGTAAACCAATGTGAACAAATTAATAATAAAAAAAAAACCTGCACAGCAAACACGGCATTGTCCCTACGTCAAAAAAAGAGGCAAGGTCAGCAAACAGGCTAAGGACCAAATAACAACCATCTTGGTCTTGGTAGGTTTGCTCCTAAAGGAGTGTTCCTTCCAGTGCCTCTGAGCCACGTGGCATTTACAATGTCCTACAGCGTCTGGGTTTTTAAGTCTTAAAGCAAATATGGTCTTTATCTTACTCAGCTCCCACATGGGAAGGAGAGAGAGAGAGAGAGAGAGAGAGAGAGAGAGAGAGAGAGAGAGAGAGAGAGAGGGAGAGAGAGAGAAAGAAAGAGAGAGAGAGAGAGACAGAGAGAGAGGCAGAGAGGCAGAGAGAGTGAGTTTGGTCCTATGCCCTGTAGTTTAGAGAGATAAAGTAGCCAGACCACATCAGTTTACTGAGCGTAATGATTCCTAAACATATTGCGGGGGCACCATCTGTCTGTACATTAGCGTAATGTAATGGCCTTTCCGGTCAGGGCTCCTTGGCCAAGGCCGGAGGTAATCGCTCCCAAATGCAATAAAGGCCGATGGGGAGAGGAGAGGGGGGAGAGCAGTGATGTTATCGGCCGCGTACTGTGGGGAGGACCAGACCACTTTGGGAACCACACGGGAAGATGAAAGAAAACTCTTTTCCATTTTTTTTTTTTTAAACTCTTTTTCTTCTTCCGTTCTTATCTGTATAATAGTCCACTGGAGTAAAACAGTAAAAAAAGAAAAGAAAAAAGAGCTGCCATCATCTAATCAGCCGTAAGTCAAAGGATGCTGTGTCAGGAGAGATGATAATTAGGAGGGGTTGTGTACACTTGCATACAGACCATTCAACTTCCAAATCATTGCCTGACAGTATGTAATCCATTACGCCGGTGGCACTGGTCTAGGATGACATCATCAACAATAAAAGAAATGCTATATCTTAAAGGCCATTTCGCCAATTATGTTACGATGTTCCCATGAATCAACAATTTTCAGGAAAAATAAAGTCTTACGACACAGGGTCTTTGAGTTTAGGGTCGGGCAAGTATAAAAACAAACAAACCACAACAACATCAAAGTCATTACGTTTAAACACTCTTCGATGGCAATCTTTGTCCCCTTATGTTCTGACAGCCACACAATTATAAAACTAATACATCGGCCAAGCTGGCAAGATGTTCGACCATATGATGACCTGGAATTTCTTTAAAAAGCTACCCACATCCCAGTAAACACTGGGATTTCACTTTACGAGGCTAATCACAACCTATGGGATATCAAGCGCTACCTATAAGGGCCATGGTTTAAATTGAGATGAAAGTGGCCGCCCGTGACGAGGGCCGCGCACGATTCCAGGTTAGTACAACATTGAAATCCCTGCTCTGGGCATGAGGACCTCCTGATGTAACCCAAGGCCTCCTTATGCAACCCGATACCCTGGGAGTACCTGGCTGGATGGTATTTTACAATGCCTGTTACGGTCAACTGGCCTCCTATATTTGTCAGATTTTTTTCTTTTTGTTCTTTCAACCATTGGAGACTCCAGGGCTGGTGTGACCAGCACAGTGCTTTGCCAAGGGAGACCAGCAATGACTATAAAACACAGACCGCTGGCTAATCCTTTCTCAAACCCCACTCCCTCTTCTGCTGTATGACTAATGTTTCAAAGGCTCATAGGGGACGGACAGACGTACGAGATTGCCAAATCGAGGGATCAAAACCACACCTCACAGTCGGATGTAGACATAATCATGGCCTTGGGGTGTGAAACTGAATGAATAAGAATCTAGAAAAGAAAAAGAAATTTCAAGGCTCATGTGCATCTTATCCCAATCCTTTCCCATGTCACCCACGCTAACTCTTGAGTGATGTTAAATGGAGTTTTAGCATGTATGTGTAGTTCAGATTCCCAACCTTTTTTTGAACAAACACGCTGACCCCCTTGACCTTATCATAAGCCTGCCAACGCCCCTCTTAGTATTTAAATCCATCACTGTTACTTGTCCTGTCTTGCACTTTGATGTCAGTCTGTAAATGTCAGTCCTGTGTATGTCTTTTGTCCTTTCATGGTGAGAAATGTAATTTCAATTTCCTTGTATGACCTGTGCATATGAAGAAACTGACATTAAAAGCTGACTTGACTGGACTTAAAATAAAATAGGCTAATGCCCCCAATCGCAACTGAGCATCCCCCCTCTCCACTGTATCCTTCTCATTCTCAATAATTACATTCTACCATCATGTAGTGTTGAAACACATAAAAACAGTGAAATAAAACTACCTATGTACTCTATTAGCAACGCATATTAAGTATATTTTTTTTATGTTTCTCGCAGAGTAAACATTTACATTATGTAATGTCCTTCTTACAATCACTGTGAAACAACCCCCCCCCCCCCCCCCACACACACACACACACACGCTGGCTACCTTATACTCTAATATGATTTTGTAAGGTACAACTAAAACGCATCATGTGGTGGTGAAATCTAATTACTGATGTTGGTCCACACCGCACCCATCAATGTAAAGTGCACACAATAGACCTCACGGATACCGGACTGCTAGGAAGGCACACACCGCTAAAGCAAACTAAAGCTGCTGACAATACAGGTTTGCTTTTGTTGGGCTTGTTTGCTTGGCCGTCCAGTGCAATTATAGTTTTAAGAACGTGAAGGGCTCCTGTCACGGGCAGTGTTGCCAGATGTGTCTGTCCAAATCCTGCCCAAAAGCTTCTCAAAAAACGCCAAAATGTGCTAAATTCCGCCCAAATTCAACAAATTAATTTGACTTCTATGGGCCCAAAACGGCTGAAGAAAAAAAAACGCCAAATGGCCAATTTTTCAGTTTTTTATCCGCAGACGCTCATCCCAAGTAGCCCAACTGGGCGGGCACCCGCCCAATCTGGCAACACTGGGCACGGGAGGTCTGACAAGTACAGCTTTCCTCATGTCAAACCCTCTTCAGAATATACTATATAATACAAGAGGAAAATAATTGACAACAACAAATGAGCTAAACCGATCATTAGAAATATAGTAGTCCACTACGTAAAGCTTTTATGTAACATGGCTGATGTTCTTTTCATCTAGTTATTCATGACACCTTGGGAAAATGAACAAGGTGTTTCTTTACACTGCTTGAATACGAGCAGGGGTGGTTAGGGCCAATAAAACCTTTATCAATAATATTTCACTGACACCCATAATTCTAAACACTGAAAAGGGATGCCTGACCACTAATCATCTAATTCAGTTCTTCGTTGGGAAACTGCCACCTGGCTGCCACTTCTCACTTAGCCTGGGCAATAAATTGAACAACATATCAAACCCACAATCGTGGCCATGCCTTAAGATATTGTCATAACCTGGATGGCAATGAGGTTATAGCATAACAAAAGACTGTGTATATTATAGTAGTGTAGTACTATAGTACGGTAAAAAAAAAATCTATTCCATCTATTCAATGATTAGTACAGTGTTTCAGTGACGGAACAACGTTATACTCATGAACGGCGTGACGTTTTCCATGTGCGTTACGCCCATTTGTGGGGGAAAGCAATCCATACAAGTCAATTGGTGATGTTGGGGTTTAATAAACGAAAAATACGGACCTGTAGACTAGCGTTGTTCACGCGCAACATGACGAAAACGTGTTCTGTTGCCGGCTATTCAAATAATATAGCCAAACAGCCGTGGCTGAAGCATGGAATGTGTTCATTTAGGTTAACCGATGTAGCATGTAAGTCAATGAGACATTCGGTTTGTTTTCACCCATAAAGGGGCGTAGCGCAAATTTAAGAGCAAAGTACCCGGATGGCCGTTCATGAGTATAAGGCTACTCAACAGATGGTTTGAATTATCAGTCATTAATATCCGTGATTTTTTGTTTGTTCTTCGAGTACTGTTCTTTAAAAGCACACATCAACATGTATTGTCCAGCTCAGTAATTGAAAGGCCATTTAATTTGAAATTATATTGTCCAGTTGGGATCAAGGAATCGACATCAGGTAATAAAATGTGGATGACACACTTTGATGAAGACTTTGATGAGGACACTATTTTGAAACGTCAGTCTCGCATATGAACTGAAATTTCAAACATCCACGTCCGAGTTGCTACTTTCATAACAATCAGATTAGGTTTCTGCCCGAATCACCCATACATATACCCATCGCCATACAGTGCGAGCATACTTGTAGTTAACAAGCATGGTTATCATTTTGCATGCATTTAAATAGGCACACTAATGTTTTACTGTGTAAGTAGACATAATGATTAGGTGTGGCAGTATGCACCACCTTTATAAAACCGTCCTTGTATGAAAGGCTTAAATATGTAAATCTAAGTTGCACGCATGCATGCATGGTTGGCATTTGATTTGTATTTATACGTGTGTGCCAATGTGTACTTTACTATGTAAATAGATATACTGATTAGGTGTAGTAATAAGCACTGTCAACAGTACAGGACTACAGTATGAGTCAGACTATGAATCAGCAACTTATTACTGGGGGCAGAGATCGACGTGTGGCACCCTCTCCTACATTAAGTGACAGGAAGCACCTACAGCGCCAGCTGTCAGCATCGGCCCTCGTGTTCGACCTCCTTGCGTGAAGACGGAGTGTTAAGACCAGAATGTCTACCTGTGCAAGTCCACCGAGGCACATAATTATTAGCCTGATTATCATCGACTTTCAAATCTCTTCGAGACTTGGTCTGACCAAGAGCATTACAATGAACTTTTCCCAAACAGCATGGTTGACTCACTTGGTTTGCTACTGGTTGTTTGCTTCCCGACAAAGTGGGAGGAGTTCTCAATTTTTCTGGAGCACAGAAACAATATTTGTATTGCTCCTGGGCTGACTAGAAGCAACACTGAATGCTTGTGTGGCCTGACTACATAATTATACCACTACTAACATACATGGACAATGTGCTTCCAGACAATCTCCGCGATCTACAAGAGACGCAAACCCTTCTACCAGACCTACCAACACTGAACTAGGAGCCAGCCCTCTTCCTCCTGTGGTCACATACCCTTGTAATCCATGCAAACTGTCTCCTACTCGCCTTCTCACCTACTAATTTGCATCAGTGGTCGCCTCTGCCTTGCCTCCTCCCATAACACTCTTCTCACTAGATGTTGATGCTGCTAGTGCAGGGGTTCCCAACCTTTCTGGGTCAGAGGGCTACCGAGGGCTACCCGAGGGCTACTGAGCGCTACCCGAGGGCTACTTTTGTTAAAAATCCTCTACTGATGTCTTGCCATCATTCCCAAATCACACTAAGTTGAATGATAATTTGCTTATAAGTTATAAGAAAATATTCTTCATAGGCTATAAGGAATTAATTTCATATTTAAATTAATAAAAGCATTAACTGTGACTAAAATCTTGTAGTCGTGACTGCTTATTAACATCCTTGGTGGGTACCTCAGAAGCTCCTGGAGGACTACCTGGCGCCCACGGGCACCACGTTGGTGATGCCTAGTGAGTTGCTGAGCTCAGGGTACCTCAGTCATGGAAGAGGATGGGGAGGGCACTGGTTAATTACTCCCCTCACCAACCTGGCGGGTCGTGCGTCGAACCGGCAACCATTGGGCTACAAGTCTGATGCCCTAACTGCTTACCCATGACTGCCCTACAGACAAGACTACAGACTCACGTAAACGGTTTTCTACCTTCAAAACATTGCTCAACCCCCCTACCCCTCGTGCTGTCACAGATTTCAACCCTGACACCTTTGCCACCTTTTACACAGTGCTGTTCAACATACAGAAAACCAGACGCTACCTGACCCAACACACAGCACAACTACTGGTTCAGGCCATGGTTATCTCCTCCCTAAATAAATGTGACACCCTGCTGGCAGGTGGTCTCCCTGCTTGTGCAATAAAACTACTGCAGATGGTCTAGAAGACAGCAACACGTTTGGTATTCACTCAACCCCAAAAGGCCTATGTTAGTCTTTATTTATTTATTTTTTAACTCTATTGATGACAGGATAGTATGAGAGGTGGACAGGAAGTGAATAGGGAGAGATGGGGTGGTGTCGGCAAATGGCTGGGTTTCTAATAATGCAAAGCCTAATGCAAATAGGTGGAGTGTCCCTTTAAAATCAAATAAAAAAATACTAACCCTGCTAGGCATTTGCATTTATGGTTTTGCAGACTTCCTGTGCTCTTTCTACCTGCAAGTGTTGTATGCCATGATTGTGTCCTCGATTGTCAGCTGCTTTGGATAAAAGTGTCTGCCAAATGTAATGTGTCTGCTTGTACATGTGTGTATATTTGTGCCTACAGTATGTGTGCGTCTGCATGTGCGTGTATAAGTGGACATCAATTTGGTGTCTGCTTGTCTTTGTGTGTGTGTGTGTGTGTGTGTGTGTGTGTGTGTGTGTGCATGTGTGTGTGTCTGCATGTGTGTGCAAGTGTGTGCAAGTGTGTCTGTGGGTTTGTGTGCAAGCCTGCGCATGTGCAAGAGTGTCTGTGGGTTTGTGTACAAGCCTGTCTGTGTATGTGTATGTGTGTCTGCCTGTTTGCTTGTGTGTAAGGCAGCGTGTCTGTATGTTTGTGTACAAGGCAGCATGTCTGTGTGTTTGTGTGCAAGGCAGCGTGCCTGTGTGTGTGCTTGACTCACTGAGCCGCTGGCTGCGTGCGTTGGAGCCTGTGGACCCAGGCCGGCTGCTCTGCTGGGGCTCGCACTGAGAGAACTGGGGGGCCAGCAGCGGGGAGGAGCGACGCCTCGCACCCGCGTCACTGTCGGGCGTCCGCGGAATCTTGGGCCGGCTTGCAAACGCAGGGACGGACTCACTGAAGGGGGGCATAGAGAGAGAAACATGTAGAAACATATGGTATGAAGATTTTCATTATTTCCCAGCAACAGAAACAAGTGCAGTTGACTGGCTCTACTCCTGACTCTTTGGACATTAAACTCCTTCACTGCAGAAGAAGAAAGAGAAACTGACCTTTGTGCGTATTAGAGAGACAATTTGCCTAGGCAACAGATACTCCCTTCAAACAAAACACACCAATGTGAACAAACATAAAAAAATAATGGAAGTAATTATATTTGACCGATAGGCGCATGTTTAGGCAAGAACCTGCAGGGTTAAGGAAGGGCACGGCTGTAAACTAATTAGGGGCGGTGGAAGGAAACGTGTGTGTGGTTTTGGAACACTTATAAAGTAGCAAAAAAATATTTGAATGTTTCACATTGAACAATTACTAACCAGATATATAGGAGAGTTTTAATTTGAGAAAGGCTACAAACATGAATTAGAGTGTGAGCAACTCATGATGAACAACAAGAGAAAAACAATATTCCAAATTATTGAGGCCAAGGCGAAGACCTTAAATGCCATAATGAAACTGTCGGTGGGGGAAAACAAAAGTTTCTCAGACAGCAATGTGTCAAGAAATCTGACTCTCTTTCTTATTTTGAGCAAAAAAAACCCCAACTGAATAATAAAAAAAAACTTGACCAAATGTTACATAAAGACATAGAGATGTGATGTCACGATAAAACGTACAGCTCAGAGCGCTGTAGCGTTAAACAGTAAAGAGTGCCTATTTGGCAGGGCCAGAGGAGGAAGGAGAGTGGAGCAGTGCAGTGTAGAGTAGAGTAGAGTAGGGAAGGGAAAGCGGAAGGGCCAACGGCAGGCAGTGGACCTGAAGGAGACATGCTATACATTCTTCACACAAGGCTGCATTCCTGGCCTCCTGGGACACCTTCCATTCAAACCCGGCTTCCCCCCCACCCACCATCCCCACTCCCAATAACATTACTGCAACATGGGGGCCGAGGACAGGTTCTGTCAGAGGGGCTGAAGGGTGTGTGCACGTGTGTGTGTGTCTGAGTAATGAGAGAGAGAGAGAGCGAGAGAGAGCGAGCGAGCGAGCGAGAGAGAGAGAGAGAGAGAGAGAGAGAGAGAGAGAGAGAGAGAGAGAGAGAGAGAGAGAGAGAGAGAGAGAGAGAGAGAGTGGGAGTGTGTGTGTGTGTGTGTGTGTGTGTGTGTGTGTGTGTGTGTGTGTGTGTGTGTGTGTGTGTGTGTGTGTGTGAACTGAGGTCTTTTCAGGGTGGAAAATCGGGTGTCTCATGGATGTCTTTCTGTTATTTCTAATTTATTTTCAGTGCATTTGACGTCGGAACGTTAAGTCTAATGCATTGAAAACAAATAAGAGAAAAACTGAAAAAGACATCCGTGTGGCACCAGATTCCCCCCCCCCTTTTTAAGTCATGTCTGGTCCTGCACTATTTGCACTGGATTGTCACTCTAGAAGCACACAGCATGTGTTCCCCTTTCTCTACAGGTCTTTTTAGGGTGGTTGAGTTTAATGTATGCAAGACCTGTAGCGGTGGTATGGAAGGACACTCTACTGCTCACACACACACACAGTGAGGTAGAGGTCTGTGTGTGTGTGTGTGCGTGTGTGTGGATCAATCAATCAATCAATCAGTTAGTCAGCTAAACACACACACACACACACACACACACACACACACACACACACACACACACACACACACACACACACACACACACACACACACACACACACACACACACACACACACACACACACACACACACACACACACCTCGAACTCACCCACCTGGGTGGCTGTGTGTGTGTGTGTGCGTGCGTGTGCGTGTGTGTGCGTGTGTGTGTGTGTGTGTGTGTGTTTAGCTGACTAACTGATTGATTGATTGATTGATTGATTGATTGGTATGCAGACAGTAGTTAAAGCTGCACTTCTGCATTTCTAGAAATACAGTCACTCCTCACCTCCACTCAACTGACCTTTACAGCGGCGTTTCAATGAACAAAAAATAGAGAAACAAAGCATACGTAGATACAGAGAGTGAGAGTGAGAGAGAGAGAGAGAGAGAGAGAGAGAGAGAGAGAGAGAGAGAGAGAGAGAGAGAGAGAGAGAGAGAAAGAAAGACATGAAGAATGCAAGCATGAAGAGAAGAATGCCGTAGCTAGATAGAGGGATAGATAGACAGACAGGTGAACAGATCGAAGAGGAGAGAGAGGGAGAGAGAGAAATGGACTGAGAGAGGTAAAGAAAGGGAGAGGACAGTGAGTGGTGGGCTGTCTAACAGAGGCCTGTACATTCTGTGGTGCCCACGCCACCCTTGGTGAGGAATATCACACGCTGAGGTGTCACGCGGCCACTGCACAGCGCAGTCCCAGCACAGCGCAGATATCAGGCAGCTCACAAGGGTCTACAGCTTCTGCATGTAGAATAGATAGTGCATGCACTACCTCTGTCATGCATGCGTGTGTGTGTGTGCGCGTGCTTATGTGTTTACCTACCTCCGTATCCTAGAGATTTGCAGATTTGTAAGTGCACGTGTGTGTGCGTGTGTGTGTGTGTGTGTGCGCGTGCGTGCGCGTGCGTGTGTATGGCACAACTGCTGGAGTATCCTGAAGAGCTGCTGTTTGTGTGTGCGTGTGACTGTGTGTGTGAAGGATGAGTCAGGGTGTCTGTGTCTTGGGATCCTGCAAAGCATACTGGTATGGTAAGTGGGTGGCAGGGGAGGTTGTGTGTGTATGTGTGTGCGTGTGTACCTGCTGGAGTGTCCGTTGGTGGGCGGCTGGGGATGCTGTGCCCCCCCCACTAGCTCCTCCAGTCCAGACTCCTGGGACGAACGCCAGCACTCCGACTCAGACACTGCAGGGGGCCCAGAAATATCACACATCATTAGAGCTACACGCACAGACATTACATGGAGATGATTATACACCATACGCACGCACGCCGCGCACACACACACAGACACATACACAATGTATTTGAACTTATGCACTCCAGTGTATTAACTCACATGCACTTAATAGTATGCAATATACTTTGAACACTCATCACATATCTCTCTCTCTCGCTCTCTCTCGACAAACTAATACAGCAGTACACTCTGAACCCATGCCCTCACGTGTGTATGCATTCATATGCATACACTAAACCCAGACCTGCAAACTCGTCAAAGAAAAAAAGGTGACAGTCTCCAGCGGGCCTATCTCAGAGGCAACTTGAGCCAACATAGCCTACACCATGCAAGTAAAAAATATGAGGCAAATAGTTTATTTCACCTGATTCTCTTGCTCTTCAAAGCACTTTGAACTACCATTATCTATTAACTATAGTATAAGGGAAAGTCCTATAGAAGATATTTATTTGTTTAGAAATCATAACACGCTGATAGGTCAGCCCGAGACTGTTGCAAGCCAACAGAGAAATGTGTACCCGTAAACAAACTCACTCTGCTGTCTGCTTTCGGCTTTTGCCGTAATGGTTGTTGGTTGGCAGGACCCCCCCCCCAAAAAAACTCTCTGGTTCTACATGATTCACGTGAATGACCTAATTGGCCAGGAAAAAGGTGACTGTCACCAAAAGGTGACGAGTTTGCAGGTATGTTAACTGCACAAATTCACAACACCAACATGTCTACACACGCACACATGCACGCATGACAGCCAAAGAGCAGGAGGCCAGTGGTGTTATCAGGAAAGACAAAGAGAACAGACACCTGCACTCACTTTCTTACTGAGGAGCACAGTGAGGGTCGTTGGGAAAAGAGGGAGACACACACAAAGAGAGATAACGTGTGTGCGTGCACGTGAGTGTGTGTGTGTGTGTGTGTGTGTGTGTAGTGGTCATAATTTTACCTGCTGGAATGCAAACTGGTATGGTATGTTTGGTATGGTGTGTGTGTGTGTGTGTGTGTGTGTCTTTCTGTGTAAAAGGCTGAGGCTGTCTTGCAGGGTGATGAGAGTTTGCTCAGAGGCCGCATGCAGGGGACAGAGTAGACATGGCCTCACCTGCTGCACTATTGGCAGGGGCTCTGAGGCAATATGAGCAGCTGGGCCCAGTGAGAGCAGCAGAGGCTTGCAAGGCCTCCCCGCTGCTCTCTTACATGACTGTGCTGCGCTGGGGGGGACGAGGAGGGAGGCCAGAGCATGGTGGCTAATACTAGTGTTTAACCCATTGACGCCTAAAGCACCTGCAAAAAACACCTGCTGAATGCTGTGTCCGTGTTGGGAAAGTTGCCCTCAGCCTATAAAAACCTAAATATCTCAGCCTCTGATGCCCATAAAAACATGAAATTGCATTTCCAACCCTAAGAACCTCATCATGCATTAGAATATGTTCATTCAGCTGCAACATACCCACATTTTTATTAAAAAGGCTAAAATCTCAAGAGCCTGAATGCAGCGTATATGTGTCTACAGGCATCAAAGGTCAAACAACATATGAGTCATCATCAGGGTAAAATGGGTTAATATCGGGGTGCATCGTGCATTACATGACAGGGAAAACCAGAAAAAAGGGGTTTAACAGGCAGCAGTCAAACTTAAAGAACTAAAATATTTTTAGCAGGTGGGCCCTACTGTGGTGCTAACGGTAGGGCACTCGTCTGCTGCGCTGCTGACCCGGGGCCGTCCCTTCCCTGTCTCTCTCTCCTCACTCACTTCCTGTCACGCCTTCACTGCCCTTCTCCTTCACATCTTAAAAATAAAGTCAAAAGACCAAAAACATATATTTAAAGAATGTAGGTGGGTCTAGTAAATAGATAACCCACAAGGAAAATTTAACTTGAAAGTAGACACTTTGGGGCCTGACCGGCACAGATTTTAATAATAAAACTTAGTGAACCCCACCACAGTTCTGAGGTTCTATCTTGCCACAAACGCACCCTAATGAAATGACCCAAAAGGACGCAAAACCCGTCTTTCAGATGTTTCGGGGGCCTCTAGTCCATCACCAGTGTTCCAAGTTCCCAGTGCTCTTGCCAGACCAAGAAGCAGCATATTGTCTGAATGGTTAGAGAAGGGAGTGTCAAATCCCTCAAAAGCTCTTCTACTCATGCACAGTTGATTCCGACTGGTTAGTGGCAGTACACAGTGGAGTCTTCATAATAGAGGTGCACCCACACTGACTGCAAACTGACCCTAATTGACCCCACCCCAACTGACTGGGTTGTGGTTGATGGCAACTGGCAGGACAAAAACACACATTCATACAATACTTTCCCAGGGTTTTAGCCAAATTACCCGCACCTCTCCTGTGCCAACATGCCAGGTGCTGCACAGTCAGTAATAGTGAGACATGCAAATGTGCACTTACTGACTTCATTTACACTACCGTGAGAGAATAATTTGTTTAGCCATCGACACAGCAGTCAGACAAACTGAGACCATCAAGTACTAATAATGTTTTTCATTTTTAGTAAGAAAAAGGCTGGTTCAAAGTACTTTTCTCTCAGTGTTGGATTATGGGGATACAATTTATATGCATGCGCCCTTATATCTCCTCAAGAAGCTGGATGCAGTTTATCATTCTGCATTGCGATTTGTAGAAACCCACCATTGTGATCTGTACTCTAAAGTCCAATGGCCATCCTTGTATTTAAGGCGTAAATTGCATATGTTACTTTTTATTGCAAAGGCACTGTTGGGCAAACTTCCCTATTATATCTGTAATTTATTGACTTTTTGTACTTTATCTTATGGCACACGTTCCTCACACAAGTTAGTACTACAGTCTTGTACTCCTCGCACTGAATTAGGGAAAACAGGCTTTTCTTTTTATGCCCCATACCTATGGAATGAGTTGCAGAAGATATTATGTATGGACTCTCTGCCCTCATTAGAGACTTTTAAGAGGGAAATGAATACAGTATACACAGAGGAGTGTCATTGTTTCTGACTATGCAGCACATAGGCTACTTTTTATCTCATAATATGTTTTATGTAGACTTATTCTTCTTGATGTGTTTTTTTGTACATTTATTTTCCTTTTTAACTATGTGTTTGTCCGTGTCTGTAACAATATGTATGCTGCCATTTTGACCAGGACTCCCTGGCAGAAGAGACTCTAGTTTCAATGGGACAATCCTGGCTAATTAAAGGATAAATTAAATGAAATGAAAATGAATAATCCACGACACACACACACACACACACACACACACACACACACACACACACACACACACACACACACACACACACACACACACACACACACACACACACACACACACACACACACACACACACACACACACACACACACACTCACTATCAGATAGTTCTCATACAAGCCCATAGGCCCACTCCTCACCCACTTGACACCATTAACACATGCACAGGACAAACTGTGCACAGCCCACAGCCCACAGCCTCCAGCCCCGGGTTCATCTTCATACGGGAGTGTCAAGTGGCCCCAGGGACAACGGCTACGTCAATGCCACCAGCAGCACACAGGCAGGAGGAGGGGGGGGCACAGAATGTGACACCCCTTTCCAAGTGGCAAGTCCTTCAGATGTTGAGGGTGGGAAACCTAGCTTCAGTTTTTTTTTTAAACCCTGCTAGTTGTGATGGGTCACCGCTCATCTGTTTTGAAGGTGCAGGATTCAATTGAAGTTGCTGTACAAAAGAAAACAATCCGCTCACTTCAGGTCTTTTTTGTGCAAAGCTTTACATGACTTGCTAGCTTTCGGTCCTTAGACCTTCATCAGGCAGAGCCTCTGCTAGTAAGAAAACCCTACAATTTATTTGATGGTCCATCTTGAAGTTAACAGCTCCTAATGGCCACACAGGACACCAGACAAGCCTCAACCTACCTCTATCTGCATTAAAAGTGCACTAGTGGCAGGCCCTACCATGGCTCTAACGGTAGGGCACAGGGCTGCCACCGGCGACCCGTGTTCAATTCCGGCCTGGGTCATTTGCCCAACTTTCCCCCATCTCTCTTCCCCTGTTCACATCTTGTCTGCTCTCACATTGTCCTATCAGCAAATGAAGGTCCAAAAATCAAATAAATAAATCTTTAAAAAAAAAGAGAAAAGTGCGCTGGAAGAGGAAGTAGTAGCACTACATGGCAGGGGTTTTCCCTGTTTTAAGACGCCAGGTTTGATGGATGTGTTTAGTAGAGATGCACCGGATCCGGATCCGGTTCCGGATCCGGCAGGATAATAGGGTTTTTCACAGGATCCGGGTCCGGCAGGATCTTAAGCAGTGGATCCGGTATCCGGCATGTTACCTAAAAATCAGGATCAGGTGCATGTCTAGTCTAGGCTTTTCAGTCAGTCTTTCACAACCCCAATCACTGCATGGAGTGAAAGCCCTTTGCAAGCGGCCGTTGCAGGCAGTGTGGCAGTAAGCCAATGAATCTAAAAAATAGTTTGAGCCAACACAATAAAAAGGGCCCACGTGTGCAAGTAGACTATATGTTTCAACCCTTTTGTAGGATCCGGTATCCAGTTCCGGATCCGGCAGGATCTTAAGCAGCGGATCCGGTATCCGGCAGGATCCTAAAAATCAGGATCCGGTGCATCTCTAGTGTTTATATGAGATTGAAGAACAAGCTTCGTAGTTTGCGGATACGCCTGCTGAATGGACAGGATCCAAAACCAACATACAGGCTAACACAACAGTTAGATGCTTCATTTCACCTCAATGGACGATGTGTAAATATGGACAGTGCACACACAGTGCATACATGGTGCAAAACCATTGCTCTGTCTTTCATTTACAACACCTAACCCCTCAGGCACACTATTGTTTTGTGCAGCGGTTCTCAACCTTTTTTGTACAAACTCCCCCTGTGCCTCATCATAAGCCTCCGAACGCACCCTTGACCTAATCACAAGCCTGCCAATGAGCTTTTTAAAAATAGAAAATAAGATCGTATTTAAAAAAATAAAATGAACTAATGCCCCCCAATGGCAACTAAGCAAAGCCCCCTCTCAGCTGTATCCTTCCAAACGTCCCCGTAGGGGTGCTGAACTCCCCCTGGGGGTCTGTAGAGCCCTGTTGAGAAATACTACTTTAGTGCCATACAATTTGGAAATTGCCACAAGGAAAAGTCTGACACCTTCATTTCTGCTCATCTACATATTTTTATAGAGATGTCTGTTATTGTATCTTTACTAAGTTTAGCAAGTTAAGCGAATATGGCACTTCCTCTTCCTCTAGTCCAGAAGCTACCCTAGCGTTCAGATCCAAAGCGACCTCAACCAGGACATTCCAAACTGTCTGGAGTTTGAATCCCACACTTTCCTCTCCCTACACCTCCATCCATACATTACATTACATTGCACTTAGCTGATGCTTTCATTTATTCAAAGCGACATACGACTATTATTATTTTCAGGGTATTGGTTACAGTCCCTGGAGCAATGTGGTGTTAGGTGCCTTGCTCAAGGGCACTTCAGCCATGGATGGAGATGTAGGGAGAGGTCAGGGGGGATTCGAACCTGCAACCCCTAGACTGAAAGTCCAACTCTCTAATCACTAGTGGTGTGGATTGGCACTGCCCTCACAATCCGATTCGATCATGATTCGGGAGGTAGCGATTCGATTCGATTCTCTGCGATTCGATCCGATTCAATTCTACAATGCATTGCAATGCATTACATTTCTACTGAAAGCAAAGCAAATGTTTCATCAGTCATGATGAGGCAATACAAGTAGTCAGATACTGAGCAACAATTTATTGGCTGTTTTCTGTATCAGTCTGGATCAGTCTGTATCAGTCTTGCAATGCTTTGAAGTACTTTTATTTAATTTAACATTCATTTGCTTCCGAAATATCCGCGGAAGTAATTGAAACTTAAAAAAATTGCTGCGTCGATTCTGGAACTTGCCGCATTGAATTTGATCGTCCATGCCCCGCATTGGATTGCATCGCCGGATCGATCATTGTTGACACCACTACTAACCACTAGGCCACGGCTGCCCCTTTAATACCCTTCAATACCCTGTAAAATAGCTGCAAGTCGCTTTGGATAAAAGCGTCAGCTAAGTGTAATGCAATGTAATGTAATGTAATGTAATGTGTGAGGATAGGTGTGTAGCAGGGGAGTGCTAGCATACAGTACCGAGTGTGCGGTGTAGGGAGTCTCCGGTGCTGGGCCGGCTGCCGCTCCTGGTGGGGGGGCGAGAGCCGAACCTGGAGGAGGGCAAGCTGTCCCGGCTCCGCTGCCGCATGAGGGGGGCATCTCCCTCTCGCCTGGAGTCTCTGCAGACACAGGAGAGATGGAGGGGAATGAATAAGAACATTACATAACATTAATAATAATCATTAATAATAACATTACATAACATTACATACATAACACTTTCCTAAACGCTCATTTGCATTTAAGACACCTTAAATTAAACGAAATGCTGTGCAAGTTAAATCAGAACTTTAAGGGGCATTTTTTACACTGGATACGTCAACTGGCAACACTCAATATTTGACTGAATGATTTAAGACCTTGGACTACTTCTCAGCATTCAAATTGTGTGGTTATGATGTTTGAGGCGATGTGGTTATGATAATGTTATATGTCTGTCTGCCAGGTCTTTGCATTGTTATGGAGTAGAAGGTCTGCCCTCAAAAGGTTCTGCCACTATCTTTGTCCTCTCTGTATTTGCGATTACCAAATGCTCCTCAACGGTCTCTGCAAACGTTCGGTCAATTGTTTGGCTCATCAATTCAGGGAAGCCAACACTGCAGACAAAAGGCCTTGAGAGAGGTCACAAAAGGGAGAACTTGAGACAGTGGGCCAAGACAATTGTTAAATTTGAGGTCATCCTTGCTGTCCTCAATCTGTGTAAGTGAGAGGTGGGCATAAAAGGCCTACACTTAAACTTGAAATGCACTTAAGAGTGCAGACCTCCCCCAAGGAAGCTGTTTGATAGAACAACTGACTATGACTATGACTATACTACTGACTATGTTACACCCGATTTCTTTTAGAGGTAGAAACTGGAATGTCAAAATTCACCCTGTCCGACAATGAGGAAACCTTTAAAAGAAATACTGATACCAAAATTGAATCACTTGTTCCTTTTGTCATTTCCAACAACTCCACAAAGGTTCATCAAAATCTGTGCATAACTTTTTGAGCTATCCTGCTGACATTCAGACCAACAAACAACAGACAGACCAACGCGGCCGAAAACATGGACTCCTTGGTGGAGGTAAATTAGTTCATCAGTCATTGCTATGACACAGTTGGTCAGGTACCTAGTTACCTGGTCACAGTTTTCCTTCCTTCCTTCCCATAAAAAAACACTGAAATACATCACTTATGAGAGTGGTGGAGGGGGGATGTTTCAGTTACCAGCCCCCTTCCCCTCTGGAACATCCTAAACAGCAGAGACGACCTTAAAAGTAAGCCAGAGCAGGTTCTGTGTCCACCTTTTGTTTGGTAGAGCACACAGTGGAGCGATAAGATCAAATGACCCGTTACAATAGGTGGGAATGTATTACCATGGCGATGGAAATGATTCACTATGACCCAGGTAGCCGGGTGGGTTTCACAAGGCTGAGCAGCAGAACCAAACAAAACTTGGCCCAAAAATAGGTCAGCCCTCCTCAGCGGAGGCCACACGTTCACATTCCAAAGCTACTGGCAGTGTTTCGGGTAACCATTTAAAAGTTAATTGACTAACTGTGTGTGATGAATGTGTGGCTGGGGTGTGTGTGTGTGTGTGTGTGTGTGTGTGTGTGTGTGTGTGTGTGTGTGTGTGTGTGTGTGTGTGTGTGTGTGTGTGTGTGTGTGTGTGTGTGTGTGTGTGTGTGTGTGTGTGTGTGTGTGCCATACGAGTCAGTTTGCCTGCTTTCTATTTTTTTTTAGAAATATTTTTTGGGGCCTTCTGGGTCTTCATTTTCCGGAATCGATCCCAGGTTGCCGGTGAAGCAGTTAAGCACTGAAAATCTAGTAGGCCCTCAACAACCACAGGTAACAACTGCAGAAATAATCTCTAGCTTACAGCGTTAAAACATGACCCCCGTTACCAGAATGGCAATTACCAAGTCGTAATGTATCACTAAAGGCCCTGTCGTTGTGATGTCATTTTTTTCAATGCAGATGACTGTGTTCCCCTGGTGGAAAAGGGCGCATTATGAGGCTACAGGAAATTGGAAAAAAACAAACAAAAAAAACCCTTGTGAAGTGCCTTTACAGTAAGGTGTGTGTGTGTGTGTGTGTGTGTGTGTGTGTGTGTGTGTGTGTGTGTGTGTGTGTGTGTGTGTGTGTGTGTGTGTGTGTGTGTGTGTGTGTGTGTGTGTGTGTGTGTGTGTGTGTGTGTGTGTGACAGAGAATGACAATACCCCCTCAAGAGAGACAAGACAACAAGAATCAAGGCGTGTTTGTTAACATCTGAAAAATGATACTGGTTCCGCTGAGAATATCCAAGTAAACCTCATAAACTAGTCTGCCAAATTGGAATAATTTGTATGGGCCTTTTGAGTGCACAGGAACAAGGAGAGCGTTGCATGGGTGCTGTGGATGTGTGTGTGCCTGAGTATGTGTCTGAGCATCACGGTCTCAAAGACAATTTGATACTGTGCAGTGCAACCAGACAATAACAACAGCCACAACAGCCAACTGATGAAGTTGAAGTGGAGTAATTACGTAATTTCAAGGAACAGACCATCCTTTTTGATTTTCACATATTTGCAGCTTTTCCCAGCATTATTAATGAATGTGCATATATTTCCTTCTCAGTGTTTTCAGTACTTAGATGTATTGGGTCAGAATTATTAGCATAGCTTAGCATAATCACTGGGAGTAACTGGTAACTTTAGCATCAAGCTGCAAGTGATCACTGGACGAAATTAAACTGCTGTTTTACATTCTGGTGAATTTTATATTCATTTTAAAGTGGTTTATAAGTACTTTTGATGATGTTGTATTTTGTACCATAGACTTGCATTGCTATACTTGATTTGGCTATAGGCCTACTGTTAAACGAGGCAATGAAAGCACATAGACAAAAATGATATGCACATTTATGAATAATGCTTGGAAATATATGAAAATCAAAAAAGGGTGGTCTGTTCCTTTAAAGTAGAAGTAAATTAATTGTGTGAGTATTACGTAGTTCAAACACTAATTATTCCAATGTACCTAATGAAGGTTTCTACTTTTCATTTTCTTCTTCTTCTGCTGAGGGACACCGTGGCAAGAGGATGGCCACATACTAGAGTTATTTCAATTGGTATGTTTAAGTTACATGAGACATTTAATTCCGAATGAACTCACTTTAATTCTGAATGAAGCTTAATTCCAATTTGAAAACGCCATGTAAACACTTCTTAATTCGGAATTAAATGAAAGATCAAAGTAAATTCGAGACAACTATTTAATTCGGAATTAAAACGGTCATGTAAATGTAGTGAATGACTTATCATCCATATGACTCTGACTAACAGTATCAGTCACCTGGAAGGCACAATTCTGAGCTGGTCTTTGGGGACCATTCCTCCAGTACATCAACAAGCCTCATATTGTGCTGTCTGATGTGTAGGTTTTGTTCTTGTTGTTGTTGTTGTTGTTTCTCTTTGTATGTTTGTTTTTGTTTTTTGTGTGAGGGATGTTTGTTCATTAAAAAAAAGAAAACTGTACATGTTTAAGAAAAGAGAATGGATGAGTGCATCTGTGGGGTAGTGTGAAAATATTCAGGTGCTCATCGGTTTCCAAAGTTGCAAACTTGTAGAGAGAGAGGGTCCGAGGAGTGCCTCGGAGCCTCTCTCTCTACAAAACTGTACATGTGTTGGGGAAAAAAAGTGTCAAATGCGAGGACCTGAGTCAAGTGCACCTGTTCTTCACCAACTGCCAAAACTGAAATAATAACCCCCAGACAGTGCCCTTCCCAAATAAATATCATGCACCACAACCACAGCACTGCATTAAATAGCAGGGGGCAAAAGCACTACCTGTTCTGATAGTGTTTGAGTAAGGTACGAGGTGAAATAACAACAATAATAACAACAGTAATACAACAGAAATGTACTGTATCCAGTGTCAGTACTACGATGGGTTACGCCCCCTCCGACACCCCACACAGGTGCGCCCAAAACGCTTGTAATAACTGACAATATAACAATGTTATATGATTTTTTACAATGTATAACGATTTTTCATTTGTAAAGATTTTAACATGTTTACATGTAGTTTGTGAGCGGTGCTCCGCAATGGTGCTGTCCCTCTCGGGTGCCACCCCGGGATATTGCCCGTCGGACCGCCCTGACTATCATATTTGTTTTAAGAAGTATCTGGAATCTAAACCAATTTCTAGTACCAGTGTGTCATTACTGTATATTCCAACATACTTTTATTCCTGTATTGTTAAACAATACCAGAGACGGTTTAGGTAGAGATGGGACAGTCGTTGCCATCTTGTTGACGCCTTCGGGGTGCTATTTCGCAATTAGTGAGACCAGATCTGAGAGTCAATGGAAAAAATGAATGGGGAAACTGAATATAGGACGGGAGGGAACCCAGCCGTTGTGAAAACCATATGGTTGAAACCACCGTGAAAAACTGATCAATCTAGACTACTTGGTTGTGTCATACGAGTCAAAATAAAGCTTTTTAAGCCACTTTTCTCACGTTTTTTTTGACAGAGCGCAGGCGCAGTAGTTCCATAACGGCACGAGAGCAACGGCTTTTCACAACTGAGCATGCGCATCATTTTGCGTGCGCCGATTCAGCCAGATGATTGGATCACTGGCAACGCAGCTCACACAGGCACATTGGCTCTTGTTACCAAAAAGGTGGGAGATGTGCGGGTAGATGCCATATTTGCGTTACGTATCTTCACCGCTAATTTCTATGGACACCTAACCATTCTGACATATCACCCCTTCCTGGAAAAAAAACTCTGACAATAACATTAAGACTGCCAATCTAAATTGACCATGGTTGGGCAAAGTATAACTGTTACAAAACATCATTCAAAGAAATTGAATTTAATTACATAATATCAATTAAAATAACTGTTTCAGATTAGTTTTTGTGAGGCCCTAAGGATATGCTGATCATGTAGATGTGCTTTCAAAACCAATTCCAGCACCTGTTCACTAGTAGTTTACCTAGCTTTGGGTGACGGCAAACATTTAGGCATTAAGGTGAGGTGTCTACTTCTGATCCAACTTGTCCCTATAAAAGTGTTGAAATGATAAACTATCCAAATAAATATATCATCCGAATTTATAGCAAGGTTGCCCAAAAGTGTTGCTCAAAACGTTGCCTAGTCTATCATCACTTTTAAGTATTTAAAAAGTGTCATAAATCCCAGGTGCTGCAGGCCATGAAAACAAGGGCACCAAACCATTCCAAGTAATAATATTAGCAGCACATCTGTAGTAGGCTAATTCTGCTACGTTGTAGAAAATAATGTATTGAAACCAGGGGTGGGCATAGATTAATTTGTTTAATCTAGATTAATCTCACTGTAATTATGAAATTTATCTAGATTAATCTATATTAAAATGGCTCATTCAGAATAGGCACGCTAGCGAAATAATTAAGCAATAAGCCACAAGAGGCCGTGGGTTATGCTCAATTGATAACAGGCAAAGGGGAGTGGGGCACGACGCGAAGCGCTACAAAAACTCAGCAAGGAGGCGATAAACACCGCAGGAATGACATGTCTTTGCAATCACACTGATACCCCAACCACAGATGGTGCAAAGATGTGCTCTTCTTGCAGACTCCCTACCCCAACTGCAACATATTCTCATTACCGACGTCGATGTGCTTGATCTAACTTGGACGCGCATAGAATCTTCAGGTGGAAGGTGTAGGTTTACGCTCGATTGACCACAGCTATCAGCCAATCAGAATCGAGAACCGGACTGCACAGTGTTAGATTGACAAAAAAAACCCTTGGGGGTTTCTTAAGACAGATGGCGCATTAGAACAGAGCTCATCTCTTTTTTTCCAAAATGCATCTCATCTTCAAAAAATGGTCATGTTTATACTTGGTGATGAAAAAAATCACTGCAATATTTGTAAAGTGTGTCGAATATGTTAGGAAGCATTCACAGTCATAAGCTACTGAAATTTAAAAATGTAAAAAACAGCGCTATAAGTTGTAGAGGCAAATACAGATAAATCTATCAAACATTTAAGCTATTTAACCAAAATGACTTCAACAATTCAGCATTTCTAATGAGGGAGAGAGAGAGAGAGAGGGAGGGAATCTGCCACTGACTCTTAAAAAGAGCAGCGGCTCCTTAAAAAGAGGGAGGAGCTGAGCGCAGCAGACACAGCAAAGTGCCCACAGCAGAGCGAGGCCACTTGATAGCTAGAACCTACAGCACTACGGCGATTTGGCCTAAACCTGACAGTTGTTCTCAGAGTTAGAATGCCAGAGGAAATGAAATGAATTCAGTTTGCCAAAAAAAATCAAGCGCGACAACCGTGAGGTTTATTACCGTCTGACATCTCACTGAGTCGCAAATGCAATCGCAACACAATTACACAAACATTCAGCGAGAGTAGATATTGACAGTTTCAGTTTGACAATCTTCAAAATGCATACCACACGGAATGTTTTGCAATTATGGCACAGGCAAGATTTCTGGGAGTTGTTTATGTGTTCCAATGCGTGAGGAAATGTAGGCTATGTCGGGCTGGTACTCACAATGTCTCCACCTCAAACAATAACGTCTCTCTAGTCTACCACTTATGAAACAATACCTACCACGGCAGACAGATTAATGTTTTCAGCATGAAAACACTGTTCATATTTAGTAGGTCTGCGGAAGCAACATGTGGAGAGGAGAAGCAACTGGAGTGCAGTCTGAACGCGTCTGTCAATCAAACAGATGTGACGTGCATACCCAAACTCCAAACCCATATTTTGAGAATAGATTAACGTGCAATATTTTCTTTATCGCGCGATAAGAGTCTCACATTATCGCAGCACGTTAACGCCGATAACGGCCCACCACTAATTGAAACACTAGAAGTGTGATGTGATTATTAACACTTCTGGTGGCACCAATCTAACAAAGAAAGCAGACAATAACATTGGGGTCACTGACGTAAGAGTGGTATTGGCAGAGGACGCGCTCAACTTCTTGGAAAACCGAAAAGCTTTTGGGTGCGAGATAAAAAGCGTCAACTTAAGGAAGAAGAAATCCGCACTCACAAACTGCGTCTCATAATTTATTTATATTACCACCATGTCCAAAAAGCAAACGCGTTTCGGCTAACAAGCCTTCATCAGTGCGTGGTTTTTGGACATGGTGGTAATATAAATAAATAATGAGACGCAGTTTGTGAGTGCGGATTTCTTCTTCCTCACGTAAGAGTGGTGCAACCACAGCTAATCTCACTATTGTGTTAAGTTGGCACTTTAATTAAAAGTACAACACGTTTCATTTACCTGGAATTAATGTTTTTTTTTTTTAAATAAACGAATAATTGAATCCATACAATAATGGCTTTAGCTGTGGTTTCACCACCTGACTGTAACTTAACATCAATGACCCATATAAGAAACAAATGCTTATGTGTGACTGGGATGTGTGTCGTGTCCTTACACTGTGTGGCGATGAGAGCTGGGCGTCACGGGACGTTGCAAGGGCTCGTCTAGGCTCTGGCCCGCAGGCGGCCCAGACCTCCTCTTTGTCTTCACCATGTTGGTCATGATCTAGAACATTCAGAAGATTCCAAGACTCCGGGTCACATTACATTCATTCACTGTATCCACTGACAATGCTAAAGGGGGTCAAGATATTAAATAAACAGCTTTTAGGCTTCAGGCGTTCACAGGAATACTAGAAGCAGAAGGCTCCTCTGGCAGGTGTATGGGTGCGCGTGTATAACTTATGTTTCAGGTTGTGTGTGTGTGTGTGTGTGTGAGTGTGTCTGTGTGTGTGTGTGTGTGTGTGTGTGTGTGTGTGTGTGTGTGTGTGTGTGTGTGTGTGTGTGTGTGTGTGTGTGTGTGTGTGTGTGTGCGTGCGTGTGTGCGTGCGCGTGTGCGTGTGTGTGCTCATTTGACAGGTGGATATTTACAACAAAGCAAAGGCTAAGTATGAAAGAAACTGAGAAACAGGTCATTTCAGGACATAATAAAAATCACTTCAGCCTTTGGGAACATGTAAGCAACAGCTATATAATTACAAAGACTAACATACAAAAATGAATTCTGTCATTCTTTGATGAAACAGAATAGTCTCAATATGGTTTGCTAATTTTAATTCATATCAAAATATTAAATGTATTGAAATTATTGGAATTCGGAAATGAAATGAAAAGCCATTGCTTATTAAATTTAACTGCTGTAATGAGTTAGCACTTTGAAATTGTTTCAGGCCACATGAATATTTTTTTTTGTATTTGAACCAAAACTGATGTTACATACCATGTTTAGTTGGAGGTCTGCCAATCTCCGAGTTGAGACCAGTTTGGGTAATAACAGCGTGATGTCCAAGACCATTCATGTGCATTTAATACTTCTGCATGTACATAATATGGCCTCTGAGAGTTATTGTCTCTATGTTTTTATGTTGGTATCTTTTTCTCTAGCATGCACAGTTCCCATTCATTTTTCTGAAATCTGTTTCTCACAGATGAGACCCACTGCCAAGGATTTAGTAAATGGCCTGTTCTACACCAAAATGCATGATCTCTGTTTTTTTTGTCTGTATGTTTGTATCTTGTTTTTGTTTTCTTCTCTAGCCCCTTTACAGATCACATCCACGTTTCACAGATGAGACCCCCTACTGCCAAGTTATTAAGTAAGTGGCCTGCCCTACACCCAGTGGTATTAACACTTCTGTATGCATGATTGCTGAGTTTTTTGTCCCCTACAGGTCACATCTACGTTTCACAGATGGGACCCCCTACTGCCAAGTTGTTAAAGTCAGTGGCCTATCCTACACCCACTTACACGAACACTTTTGTATGCATGATCTCTGAGGTTTTTTTTGTCTGTTTGCTTGTACCTTGTTTTTTTTCTTTCTTCTCTACCCCCCTTACAGTTCACATCCACGCTTCACAGATGAGACCCCCTACAGCCAAGTTGTTAAGTAAGTGGCCTGTCCTACCCCCAGATATTCTGTAGTCAGCAAGGCCTCTCCGAACAGTTCCTTTGGCTGCGGCTGGAGCACTTCCTCTTTGTCCAGATCTGCCTCCATGGCGTCCTCCTGTTCAAACAGAGATTTCCAAAGAATTAAAAAAAGACCTGTGGTGTGTCACTGATTGAAAACAATGGACAGGGGACTGGCCAAAGTTCAAGAATAACAGCCGGCAGATAGGGGGGTACCTTGGCTTTGCCTCGTTTTAGTAGAGAAGCAGCACCGCACTTGCGGTAAAAGAAATGTGACAATGACATTTCTCACAATCACCTAGAACTTTGGTGTCAAACGTGCTGCGCTTTCTTTCAAGAAATATAATGCCGGGACAAAATGTGTAATATACACACAACAATGGAGAATGGCACCACTATTGAATGGAATACAACAGCCATCTACCGCAAAAATGTCTTGAATGGCAGGTTATTGTTAGCAGTGCTGTTTGGGTTTATTTTGTCTTCTAACCCAGTTTTCAGATGTATCTAATCTCCATACCTACGTGTACATCCCAGGTGGACGACACCTAATATGTGTGTTTTGAGGAGATAGCCATCAATCCATTCGTGAGAGGTGTCACATGGAGAGAGAGAGAGGTCTATCTGTCCTTTACCATTCCTTTCTTTGCCCCTTTTTCTCATCCATTGTCTGTTTTTGTCTGAGGTAGGGAGTCTTTGTGTGCGTGTGTGTGTGTGTGTGTGTGTGTGTGTGTTGTCATTGATATGGGTCAGATAAACGGTTGAGAACGTGCCACGAGAGGAGGAATCAGGACTTTGTCAGCGTTAATGTGTACCCCGCCCCCCCCTCCCCTCACCTCATCATCATCATCCTCTTCTTCATCATCTGACTCGGGACTGTCTTCCAGGGCATCACCTGGAGGAGGGGTAGGGGAGAAGCACATGAGTCTATTTTATTTCCCTATGGCATAATGTGTATGATGTTGATGTTAAAAAAAAGTTAGCAAATAGTACAGCTCCGAGAGTAATCTTGGTGTCACACTAAAACAACAAGTCAGGTGCGGGATAGGAGGAGCCTGCAGTGCAAACTTACAGAAAGGTCACCAATTACGTGCTTTTTTTCCTTCTATCCTCTTTTTTTTTTTTTAAGAATTACAAAACTACTCTAACACACCTCATGATGTTGGTAACTCTCTCATGAACAGAAATGACATACAGTAGATTAAGATAAAAAAAAAAACATCAACACTTTATGCACTGTAACTGGGTTGTCTTCACACTAGATTTATATCACCTTAGGGCAATTTTCCAGATCTTTTTACAGAAGGTGAAACTCTCTATGAAGTTCAGAGGTAAACTCCATTATCTTTGCTAACAACACTTGCTTCCCCGACTCTCTCTCCCCCTGCTCATTTCCTGTCCCTCTGGAACCGTCCTGTCACATTAAAGGCATAAAAGGCCAACAAAATATCTTAAAAAAACAAGCAACTTAATGTACCAACGTACTTAGTGACTACCGGTAATATTTCAACGCAATAGCCAGTCCCGATCAACACAGTAAGCCGAAGGCCAAAACAGATCTCCATAACATTTCATGGAGGAAAAAAAACCGTGGGGCTATCTGGGAAAATGATCAGTTTATATACTGACACTAACAACTACTTTTGAAACCCACATAATTTTAGTGACTTGCTGAAAGCATAAACTACTGCAATCATTTTCCGAGGTACAGTACATAGTGGAGGTACAGTATATTTTGGTCTTTTGCTTACTGCGCTGATGTGAACGGACAGGTGCTTTCATAACGAGGTCTTTCAACGGAGATGACTTCCCCTCCCAGTTTGGCTGTGAGAATAGTGACTTTCTACCACACATACCTGAGTTGAGTTGCTTGATGATAAACTCTATCTGCCTGTTGAGCTCAACGTTCTCCTCTTTGCTATAGCAGCACAGGATCTCTTCCATACTCTGGAGGAAGCACAGGTCAAAGACATATGTTAACATGCCAATGACTTTTGGTGGTTGTAAGGATAAATAGCATTTGAATGAATCTTCGCTAACACACAAACTTCTTTCTTTATTCACAGCATGTATATTTCATTATGTCACAAATGTTGATGCGTGCGCACGTGCGTGCACACGCACACACGCACAACCATTTACCATTTCTTTGGCTGCTTCGCGAACAGTTGATATGCCCAATATGCTGTACAAAGCTCCGTTCACATAAGGTCGGATCTGTACACATGCAAAGAAGACAAAAAAACAAAACAAAGTTGCATAATCACGTTGTGTTACTGTGATTGTTGCCGTTTCGACTCTTATTGCCATTAACAAAGTCCTTCATGGTCTCATTTAAAAGACACCCTACAATGGGTGAGATAAACCCACAATACCTTTTTTTAAACCCGTCTTTCACAGTAGACAGAGTTTATTCACCAGTAGTTGCCTGAGGGGCGTCTGCAGACTGACAATAGGTACTGGGCTCTTTCAAAAAGCCTAATGGATTATCAAATATTTGCAGCAAAGTAGCAATTCATACTACAGATGGACTGACACGCCAACACAAACACACTCTAGATACGGCAACAACGGCAATGTGGACAAAAGCAACAACAAGGCAAGGCCTTTAATGTGTGTGATCAACATTGGGGATAAAGCCAGGGCATTCACCTCATGATTCTCGTGGCCCAGGAGGTCAGTCAGAACCTTCAGGACATGTTTGCCATTCGCCGCACACTTCCTTTTACCTGCACACACCAAGACCGAGACAAAGACCGACACACACACACACACACACACACACACACACACACACACACACACACACACACACACACACACACACACACACACACACACACACACACACACACACACAAATTGAGACGGTTATACTGTGTACTCTACACTACAGAGTCCACATCTGGTCTATTGGGTAGGGGGCCCTTTGAGATGAGTTTGTCCGGGGCCCAGCGAAAGCTGTTGGCGGCCCTGCACACACACACACACACACACACACACACACACACACACACACACACACACACACACACACACACACACACTAATGTTTTGTTCAACTTAATTCATTACAGCAAACACAATTCAAACAGTTCAACTTTAGCATGAGAACATTAATGAAGATACGATTAAATGACAATACCATTTTGATAGCAAGTGTGTGGAAGGATTCATCACCTAGGAAATTACTATTTGACAAAACTTATTCAAATGTAAATGTTGGGAAACTGTATAACAACTGATAAAAATACATGCTGCGCGCCACTGGCTTTCTTTGCATCTCAGTCTGCCTAACACGCACGCACGCACGCACGCACGCACGCACGCACGCACGCACGCACGCACGCACAATGATTTCTCAGGCATTACAAAAGCAAGGGAGCAAGGCCTGTACCTTGTGTGCGCAGGCACAGGTTCATTAGCAGGGCGACAGCATACTCCAGTGTATAGTCCGTCAGACAGTCCGAGTCCTGGAGCTCGTCCACCAGCCAGTCAATCAGCCCATCGCTGATCATAGCCGTCTGCTGTGCCCGCCTGTGGGGGGGCAATCAGAGAGCACGCACAAGAGGTCATGAGTCGGAACGGCCAGCCAGTTGGACTGCTAAAGTTGCTGGGGTCACTTGAAGATTAAATTGCGAATGAACATGCTTTGATTAGTAGAAAACTCTCTCTCTTTTTTTGAGTGACCAACGGAACACTATTCGTAACCTGGTAGCGATAGGGAAGTTAAATGAGCCAGGTATTACACCTCTAGAAACTCGCCAATGGAAATCAACAGCATTCCAACAGAAAAACACTGGTGAGATTCATAAAATGACATGAGACACAACATAAACCATGTTTCATTGCAAAAATCGTTATGGAATATTAGTAAGAGGGCCACGCCCTCCTAGCGATGCAACACCTTTGGCGTTGTTACTAGTCAGGTCATTTTCCACTGCCTCAGGGATAAGTTAACCTGGTTTACTACTAAGCCAGGTTCTTGGAATTCTCCGCTCCGAGGATAAACCAGGGAAACTCCCCTCCGAGGGGAGTATTCCAAGAATCTGGCTAGGTAGTAAACCAGGTCAACTTATCCTTGAGACAGCCTCGTCCCACAGTGGGGAGTGACTAGCTGTCTGACCTGAGGCTGAGTTTCTGCAGGGCTCCCAGGATATTCTCCCTGATCATTGAATCCTTCTCCTCCGATTTCAAGGAGTCCAGAAGAGTCTTCAGCAGCGAGGGGATCTGAGACAGGTACAAGCGGCCTGATGGAGGAAGGATGGACTGAGGGTTACTTCTCACAACGGTCTGATCTTTGTTAGAAATGAATAGGGTTTTATTTACTTCAGTCGTATTCCTCCTAACCCCCTGAAGGACAAAAAGCAACAGTATACGAAGGTGTACTGTATCTTAACGTGGATTCTTAACGCGTGTATGTGCTTTATCTATCTCTAGCTGTGGTTCTCAACAAGCAGTGATTCTGAACAAACGCCCCTTTGACCTCATCATAAGTCTGCCAACACCCCCTTGGCCTCATCATAAAGGGTGATTTATGCTCCGAAACCAACTTCACAGCGTCATGATGCAGACAGCCGTGCAGTTATTTTTCCTCCCTCCGCAGTGACTTGGTGTGCACCCCTGAAAATGTGACTGCCCGCAGACAGCGACGCAGTTAAATCAGCAGGAGCCGCTGTGATTGGTCCTCTGGACCAGCCTGCTCTGTCCTCGAGAACAAAACGCTACTTCCTTGTTCTAACCTTCGTCGGGCTACGGACTATGAGCTCTTCATTAAATAAGTTGCCCGTGCTTTATAGTTTCATTTATTTACACGAAGCAAATACAACGCGCGCGATTGGAAGTTACGACGCTGAACTTATATCGGGACAGTTAAACAGTGTTTCCGAGGAAACATTTAGCTTCGTGCGACCTATTCCCGACAACGAGTCGCTTCCTCGTTCCAAACTACCCGCGGTGGCTGCTAGTGCGATCAAAAATGCATGTGACATAAATATTAACTGTTTCATTTTCATTGTCATCGAGTCTGTGTAGCTACAAAACAACAGACACGTCTAGTTTACTCCTTGTATTGGCAGTTTGAACAATCATCTCGCAGACCTAGAATGGAGCAAAAATCAAAACTAACTGCGTTGGCTGGCCTGCGTCAGGCAGAAAAGTGAGCATAACCCGCCCTTAAGACTCAAAATTCTCCCTTGACCTCATCATAAGCCTGCCACCCACCCCCGATCTAGTATTAACAAATAAATAAATAAATAAATAATGCCCCCCAATGGCAACTAAGCACCGCCTCCTCTCAGCTGTATCCTTATCAACGCCCCCCTAGGGCTTCCCAACGCCCCCTGGGAAGCTGCTGAGAAACACCTATTTAAAGCAAAAAGATGAATAGCTTGAAAGAAATGCATGTCAAGAATGAACAAAAACTTGTTGGTGACAGGTAACAACTGGTGAAAGGTATTTTGGTTCTTTGCTTGCTGAGGTGATGTGATATTTTTCTGATCAACTGACAGGCGATTTCATGACGAGATAATTAATAAGGCTATGGAGATGATTTCTCCTCCCAATTTTAGATGTAATCCTGAATGAGCAGAGTCTAGCCTGATCCTTCCATTCCTGACTTACCATCTGACAGGGAGGCGAAGGCGTTGATGAGTCGCGCCATGTACTGACGAACAACCTCATTCTTCGACCTCAGCAAGTCAAGCACCCTCTTCTGTAAACAGACACATATGACTGAAAATAAAACAACCATCAAACAAACAACAGGGTTAAGAGTTTTACATTGATGTACATAATTGAACCTTTAATGGCACAAGTCAACATAACTTAAATGGCATAGTCAACGTTTTTCTTTTTTGTATTGACACTGTACAAAAAATCAAATAAATAAATGAATAAAATAGAAAACACCTCAATAAAAAGTTTCCCAATTTGGGGGTTGCTGGTGGGGTGGGCAGGGGAGACCCTGATCATCCAAAATCATTACAATGTACATTATATTTAATATACACAATGAAACAACAGTAAAAAGTGACACTTTCTGCTAACATGAAAAATGCCTGCTTGATCTAGTACCAGTTTCCTCTACACACAACTTTACACTTTCAAAAAACAGAAAAAACTCAAAAAGCACAAGTCATGAAAATCTGCCAAGAGGAAGTCAGATTAAAAAAAAAACAACGGCCTACAGCTCTCCTGCCAGGATTTCACACATTTAAAAGGAAATCATGGCCAGTGTCCAACACATTAAGATAAGGTATTACATTACATTACCACCACAACAGAGAAACACTCCAAGGTAAGCAAATAGTGAGTTAGAAACAGGTGCATACCCCTTAAACTGATGTTGAGTCAGAAACCTTGGCTCAAGGACACTTCCGCCATGATTGTGGGTGGAGGTTAGGACTATTCATTTTCCAGTTTTCTAGTCAGTGATACTGTAATCATTGAGAGAGAGCTGTCATAATGGTTAAGGAGTTACTTTTGGGATCGGAGAGTTATATGTTTGATTATTGACAACCAGGGCCGGATTAACGCACAGGCTAGATATGGCTGCAGCCTACGGGCCCACAAGTGCCAGGGGCCCCCTGATGGGTCAAAAGTGAAAAATTGCAGAATTGTGACAGGATGTGAAAAATGCATCCGTCATGTTGAGTACAGTTGGCATTTTTATTATCTTTAATTCCTAGCACGTCATTCATCTCATAATTAACTTTTTTATGGCCCTGCCGACAACCATGACAGAAGGGTATGTCTTAGATGTATTACCTTCATTATGTCTTCTGATTATATGCAGTCATTAGTTTTCTTTTATTTTAGACATATAAAAGCTTCGTCCTTTACCTGACATGTTTGCCAGTGTAACTTCTAGGGATTACGATTAATCGACTAATCGTGACTTATCGACTATAAAAATTAGTCGGCAAGAATTTTCATAGACGACTAATCGTGTCATTTAATTCAATGCTTTTTTACTTACTTTACTAATGCGTTATTACTTTTTTGAAACCTAAAATTGCCCAGCACGTATGAATTGGACGTTGTATCTCGGAGTAAATAAGCTACTATCATGATTTAAAGCTCATTGTGAGCTCAGGGACCTAATTTTAACGGTTTCTTTCTTTTTTCCCCAATTTCCTTGAAGATTTAAGTGCTAGAGCACTTGAAAAAATAATCGTTTCACTAATCGAATATTCGATCAAAAAAAAAAAAAATAGTTGATAGATTATTTTTCTCCCGATTAATCTATCAACTATTTTTTTTTTTTTTGATCGAATATTCGATTAGTGAAACGATTATTTTTCTCCCGATTAATCGTTTAGGACAGCCCTAGTAACTTCCATCTTCATCAGAGAATTACATTGATGACCAACACCCGTGCGACCCTCCGATGAAGACAGCATGTATGCCATGGAGACATGTCAGGTGAAGGGTAAAGCCATAATGAGCTCAGCCTCAAATCAGCAGGATCAAGATGCACATGAGGTCTTTCTTTTGGTCCACATGTGTGTCATTACAAATAAAACATATGTTGTGGTTAAGTAGGAGATGGGTAAGAGTTAGCTAATCATGGCGAGTTGGACAAGTTATGTCATGCAATTCATCTTTTAATAGCAATGGTATTGAATAGTTTCTGCTGGACCTAAATATAGACTATGTTATGTGATATTGGAACATTAGAGGTTGTATTTGGCACATTACCTCAATTACCATGTGAATAAACTGTTGACAAGTTAATAAGACCTCGAGCAATTCATGAACACGATCTCTGCGATATGATTAACCTCTATAACAAGGTGATCCTGAAATAAATCCCTGATTACATAACATGTAACCCTGAGAAGTATGGGTGACTCAGCAGTCCCATTGACCAACTAAACAGCTGTCAAGTTTGAATGCCAAGATACTTGAGGTAACAGGCCTGCCGGCCAGTGGCAGAAAATAGTCGTGGTCCACAGGGAAATGCCATTTGAGTCTATTAAAAGACTTCATTTGGATGGAGAAATAAACACCACTCTTTCCACCCTTCACTTGAAGGAGTATCAATTAACACTGAAATGCTGAACACTTAAATATAAAAAATGTTCAAAAAACCACACACACAATTGGCAGAACTGTCACAGGATATCTGCCACATTCAGATTAACTTGATACGAGATTAATCTTTGCCTGCAGTGGTTTTAACGAATAAAAGTGTAGGTAAAGACTAAATCCAATTATTGTACCTATACGATGTCCATTGTGTGCCACTGAAAGCTATATAAACGTCAGGCTACTCCAGTATCGTGTCTGGATTACCTGCTGCCTGGCGAGGAAAACCGTGACAATGGCCTGGAACATTATGCTTTTATGAGAAAAGAAAGTCCTTTTTTCACTTTGCTGCTTGAGGTCATGTGCAGAAGTACATGGATTAAAAAATGTGAAGAGGTGCGCACACAAAGGGGGAAACGAACACGTCAACAAAGAAGATTCCGGAATCCTCTGAGTCAGTGAGTCCAGTAACGTGAGAGTTCCGCCAGGTTTCCCCTCATCTCACCTGTGATTACCAGGCACAGACCTGACCTTAGACATGGGACAATGTTGAGGGATTTTTATTTACCCCTTAAGAAATAAACCAGTTTGCCGAGTGGCGATCCATCGTGGACAGTTTCACAAGAGCTCCAATTTCACAGGATAATTTGCAGCTTAGGAAAGGCCAAATCACAATAAGACAAAATAAGGTATAGACGACGCCTAATACACTCTGGGATTTTACTCTGAAAGAGTGAACCTGATACTGTATGTACTGTAATGACATTTAATTTCAATTGGATATTACACAAACCACTATTGCAGGAAACCAGGTTCTCGGTTTTACGAAAACATGCATCTACCTGCTCGATATTCCATGTCTATCAGAATAAGGAAGATTTATAAATAATTTACTGAAATATACTGTCTTATCAATGAATGAACCAATTTCAACTACATTGTAAAGTAGTAGTAAGTCATTAATGAAGAGCAATATAAAGCTGAAAACTGAAGCAATTTGTGATGAAATCAATCCATTTTAATATCCCTGTTGTGTTAACTCTCGAAAGTTAGATCACTTGCTTCTGTGGGAGGAAGTCTCCACACCTCCAGGGTGAAACTAACTTCATCAGGAATCAGGAATGTTGGGTTTACTGGTCACCTTACTGGGGCTGCAGCTGATCTGGGAATCAGGGGGCGTATTACAGAAACTTCCTATCTTGAAAATCTTATCTTATCTGTCTAGTTACCGCGGCAACGGCACTTTAGGACCGAATTTAGGAAAAGCGTATTACAGAACAGCGTTTCCTAAGTTGTTTTGCGCATCCTATCTTAAGTTAAGAAAGGGGTATTACAGGAGCATCCTAACTTCGAAAAATCCTAAATAATTGGTCCTAACTTTAGGACAGCCACCCAGCTGTCCTAATTCCAGTTATCCATTGATTTGTTAGCCAAAATTTAGCTGGTGTTCATCACCATTTACCCACGCTCAGCTCGCTGTTTCAGCCAGAGCTAACAGTGAAGTCTATCCGGGAAAATAACGCAATTGTGAACGGATGAAATGTTAAATTAGGCTATATTGACTGACCCAAACGATGTGTGAAGTGAAGAGTTGATGATAAATATACCCGACTTCGATGTGAAGTCCGATATCAACTTCCTTCATTGACAGCCGACCATGGGTCAAGCCAAGTCGGTTAATTGTAATTTATTTATATACATGCGCTGGTCATACAAATACATTTCATGAAATTACGTCTTAACTGTTTTGCGTGCATTCGCTTGGGAAAACAAAGCATTGGGATGAAAATATGGAAAATGGGAAGCACTTTATTGGGACTGAAATCACAATGCATTTGGTCAACTTTAGGTTGCAGGCAGCGAGAGTGACCTAATTTCGTCCTCACAGATGTTGCTGTATTATAAATCCGTTCGGTGGAACGTCACTAATAAGTGCGTTATTTAAAAGTAATGAGCTTAAAAAGTTTAGCGAAATATTTACGTCCTCTTCCTCTCTGGTTTAGTATCACGCAGACCGCGAGATGCAGCAGCAGTCAAATCTGTGTATTCTACCTTGCGTAGCACTACTGTTGCTAGGTAGCGGTGCATTTGTTGTCAGGTAACAGACATAAAAAGTAGATCGTAGATGTTTAGATCGCTATTTTAGGATTCCTAACTCAAGATAAGATAGGATTTCCAAAGATAAGATAAGAATCCTAAATGAAGTTAGGATTTGTTTCTGTAATACCAAACTGGAAAAAAATCTTATCTCAAGTCAAAAGTTAAGATAGGACGACTGAAGATAGGAAGTTTTCTGTAATACGCCCCCAGGTGTGTTTGTGGTTGCTGGTTACCTTGCTGGGGCTGCTGCTGCGCTCCAGGAGATCGTTGCTGATGAAGGCCTGAAGGACAGTGTCACGCTGCTCACCATGGACAGATCGAGTCAGCCTCTGAGAAATAAAAACAAGAAATGTATACACATGTGCACACGCAATTCCAATGTCACTTCTAGTAAGATCAAGAAAATGATTGGTAAGTGTTAAAACGTCTGAATACATTATTGGGAGAGTTATGGTTATAATAATGACATTGCTGATGTTAGTCAGGTCTTCCCATGGGATCTTACTAAACGGGGCGATTGGAGTCTGTTAGTGTTTATTACAGTTTTATTATTTTATTAAATGTTAAGCGACTTCAAACTGACTGACCCAGCGCAGTGCTTGCAGCAGGAGAGCCTGAATCCTGTCCGGGCCATTGGTCAGGTCTGTCTTGAGCTTGTCATAGTCCAGTGATGGCAGTAGAGGCACTTCTCTAGGCTGCCTACGGGGACAGCAACAGGAGAAAACATTGCAGAAGGCAGGTATCATCCCTTTTACAGGTTTCATGCCAATGTGATTCCAGTTTCAGATTATTTCATTAAAACAATGTTAATAAAGTCAAATCTCAACAAAATTAACACAAACAAATTCTACATTGTGTATGCATATGAATACCTAAAGAATAGCCTAATGGATGCATCACACCAAATTTTACCCTAACGGCTACCCATTTTTTCTACGCGCCTCGCCTCCATAAACATTGTATTACTGTGCACAACTAACCACACTCTCTCACACAATCTGTGAAGGGATATATTCAACTTTCAAAGAAAAGGCATGAATATGAGAAGGAAATCATTGCATAGCAATCTAAACACCTTCAAGGAAATTGCCTGTAATTACAAACCACCTCTCACGGAAGGGTTTGCTGCTGACAGCTATCCGCAGCAGGTTATCAAGTAACTGAAAAAACACAGCCTTGGGTTTGTACCCAGAACGATAGGCAATGTGCCAAAAAGCGAAGGAGGAAAAGAATACCTCAGGCAACAAGCTCTATCAATTCCCATAAATCTATTTGCAATACAGGTTTTCCTACCACCAATACAAGCCATGGTATGATGGTGAGTTTCACTTCTACACAGTTTTATGAGCGTGGTGTCACAGCAGTTGTAAATCTCAGGCTTGGCCATGATTTCACTGGTACCGACTACAAAGTTAGAACTTCTTGTGCTGCATGTACACAAGCCTGCGGAACAGCTGGGCCTGCTTGTCTGGGGTATTGCCCCAAGCAAATGGTTTCTTGATGGGTACTAGAGGAGAACTTACGGGGGAGCGATGGAGGCACGCAGCATAGAGGAGGCCTAGAGGAAGAAAGGAATAGCAGACTCATTCACCATCATCGTTATCTTCATCATCTATGCCTACTGCCAGTATGGCTACAGAAGGTGCCAGTCTACTGTTGTATTTACGCGCGCGGATGGGTCCGTCACATATCTTTGTATGCACGGTAACTTAAGAGGGAACAGATTTCCACCAAATGCAGTGTGCTAATATTCTATGGAAGATACACAAAATAATAAGTCCTCAAGACAATTTTCTGGATGGCCTCAGAGGTTTCAGAAAATCTTTTGGTGCCAAGCTCCACTTTTGTTTATTCATTTACACAATGAGAAACAACAAATGGGTTGTTGCTACAAAAGATCATGTTCACACAGATCTACAACCTAAGCAAACGTTTAAAATGCTTTATTTTATTCGAACCACGGATTCAAGTAAACGATCAAAATACTTGGAGAATAGTGGAAGCACAATTTTAACTGACTACTGAGTGCAAAGTTATACAGTATGTTACAGTAGAAATTACACAAGTAGTTTGCACAGACGCTACATTTCACAGACGTTAGTAAAGGCCAACCCAGACTTACCTGTTTAAGGCTGAAAAAACAACCATAGAGTGTAGACTGCATTTAAGGACAAAAAAACATTTCAGAGGAGGTGCAAGTTTAAATCTACACACTGGTGACAGAATAAATAAACAAAACACAAAGTAGTAGCAAGCTACCTACAGACTTCCTAAAATGCTTGCAGGCCATTTAAAATGCAAAATGGAAGACTTTGGCTTTCAGATGATTGGCAATATTTGATTTGAATTTTACACAGCCTGACAGCTTTTTGGGAAATGGCGTTGTACAATTCTCACAACGTACCCATCAATCTAAATATCTACTGAATCTATCCATTTACTCATCGTAGATCATAAAAAAAAACAAAAAAAAAAACATTACATTGAGGGGAGAATACTGATGTTCAATCACCATGTGCAACACCTTCTCTGAAATGCTTTCAGAAGACTCCCGGCTTCCTCCCGGCTCACCAGACACACTACCATTGGTTATCATCACACTATCAGGCTTTTGCTATAACGCTGAGGTGACATACAGTTACACATGCTAAGTTAGACTACCCGGTCACATGCAGTACCCTTCAGGTTCAGGCACACATTCCGTAAACAAGGCCTTTTTGTTTTTGCATGCAGTGAGTGGCAACGGCACGAGGGCTCCCCCTGTTACAGGCGCAAGACGCATGGCAGAGGAGGGGGGAGGAGGGGGTGAAGGAGGTTAGTGAGTGGAGGAGAACTTTCACCCGGCATCGCTATCAAGTTACATAATCTAGCCCTCAGGTTCCCTCTCTCCAAACACAAAAACGAATAACTGGGGCCTGTCCACTCATTAGAATGTTTAGCTTTGGTGGGGACGCGGCCGACATCTCAAATGTCCCCTTTGCTCTTGGTCAGAGGCCTTTTTTTGCCTCACCCTCGCTATTGTGTGATACAGAAGAGCTGCGGAATGTTACCCGGATGTATTCTTTGCGAGCATTTTGAAGTGCACACTGCCTTGACATTGGCTGACTGACAGTGTTAAACTGTGTCCATGGGCAATATACGACAGGGTTGGGTTTGGTGTCCGATATTGGTAGAGCTCTACCCGCTGCTTAATGGCCAATTCAACAGGTTTCCGCTAGCAGACAGGTTAAGACAAACAAATGTGAGTGTGGCAACATCAAACTACAAATGACGACTATAAGGACATCACCCAGACGTAAAATAAGGGTGTGTGCCGTTTGAGCAAATGTGTAATGAGCTCAACTTGACTTTGCTCTTGGTATACATGAGGGACGGCCCACAATCGTCAAATAATGTTTGCAAGGATGTAAAGGCAAAGCAGGGCTGAAAGGTCTTGGGCCATCGATGACGCGTGTTTGCAGACTAAAGGACTGGACTCCCACATAGGCGAGGCATAGGTACAGATATGATTGGCTTCAATGACACTTTAGGTATAATACGTAACTGCCAACACATCCTGGACATGATCATTTGCCACACAATGGTGTGGGCGGCATTGGTAGGGCGTACTAGGGCCACATTAAAAGAACTGTTGATGTGTCACAGACCATTACGTTCTCCATGGAAGAGCTACACAATGAGGGAATGCAACACAATGGCACTTCTTGATGCTGGAATCAGTGAAGTTCCTGGAACTAACTTTGAGAGGTCATTAACCTCTGAAAAGTGCGGGTAAGGATAGTTCTCAGTGTGTGCTTGTTCATTTTAGGACCCCCTCGAAAATGAGATGCCACATCTCAATGGGCTATCCTTGTAATAAATAAATAAATAAATAAATAAATACGGTAAATACATAAATGTGCACGTGTTTGTGTGTGTACAGTAGTGCACTGTACATGCATGCACCGCCTGTCTGGTCAACAAACACAAACCAATGGCAGATGGTGAGATAAGGCAGTTTACAACAAGAATCCATACTGCAGGGACACCACTAGGGATCCAACACAATACCTCTGGGTCCTGTCTGCAGACAAAAGAGCTACGTTCTAGCAGTAAAGGAGGCCATACACAGGCATCCCGTTCAAAAGAGACTGCATGATGGGAACAGGAGAAAACAGAGGGCTTCAGGACAGAGCATGAAAAGGGGAGGGGGAAGGGGATGGTTGGATAGATGGGATTTGAGGAAGACTGAAAGACTGGCGGGAAGGGAGGAGGAAGATTAATAAAAAGGAGGGCAGACACATGCCTGGCCTGGCACGGGGAAGTGGAAGGAGGGAGGGAGGGAGAGGAAGACGGGAAGGTAGGGAATAGAATGAAACATCCAAGACTTACATATCCATCATCATTGTCATAAGGGCTCATAGAGTAATATCCCTTTAAGGGGGGGCAGACGACAGCCACACACACACACACACACACACACACACACACACACACACACACACACACACACACACACACACACACACACACACACACACACACACACACACACACACACACACACACACACACACACACAAAAGGCACAGACGCAAACAAAAAGCACACACGCAAACAAAAAGCACACAGAATACGTAGCTGTTGAATGCTTGGTATACCAACACACATTTACAGATAAGGGACATACTCCTACCATTACCAGAACAGGGTAAAGGAAGTCTAAATTGATATTTCATTTCAATGTCCCATTCAGTTCATTACTTGGCCTAGGGTTCATTCAATAGTCTTATTCCGAACTGAGCAACAGATTCTCACTGGACCTCTACAGTACCTGCTAAAGAGGCTATATGGCCAATCTAACGTGTGTGTATTCTTTGTCCGTCAATGCATGTGAGCAGCAGAGGTTCTTTGCATTTGCGGATTGTAGGTGATATATAGACATGGGACTCTCTTGCATTATTTTTGCGAGTACAGTATTTTTTGTTTTTTACTATGATTGGGCTGTTTGTTGGGGGCCCCTGCAGAGGGCAGATGTGGTGGGGTCCAAGGCTAGTGCCTATTGGCGAAGCTAGCTCTTCATGTGAAGTACATAAATGACGATGTAAAAACAACATTAGATGCAGAAGCAGAAATTTTAAAGAAAAAAAAAAACGTGGATCTAGGTTATACTGACACAAGCAGCTGTAGCATGGTTGGAAAACTAAACAATAGTTCTATATTACAAAGATCAGGTCCATCGGGAAGGGAGTAACAAAAGAGGAAAGCTGAAACACAGGTAAATACAGCAAGGTGGGACTCAGGGGACCACTGAGACTACACGAGAGGAGGGGAGGTGACAGAGTGAGAAGGGGTGTTTCACACTCACAGTTCCAGGCCGGGTGAAGTCCACGCTCTGGGCATCGCTTTGGCTCATCTGGTTGCTGAAGAGACGAACGCACACCCCCTGGAGATACTCGGGGGAGATCTACAGCCGCAGCAACAACAACAACAACAACACCACTGTGAGCCAACTACGCTACGCAAGTCACATCGAGCAGAGGCGGAGGAGGTCTTCAATTTTATGAGCTTCATGAACTTTTATGTGTTCAGCTGAGGTACAAAATCTGTAGCATTAGGACTAATATGGTAAAACATATGGACATAATACTGGAGCACAAGGGGCATATTTAGATATGAATATTTGCAACTGTAGCTAAATGATGGATAAATAGATCAAACAACCCTATACAGCAGATCTTTATTTTCTATTTTGGAGATCAGCTGCTAATCAGCAACTCTGATGAAAGCTTGGAGCCAAAATATCAGGACATCCAAAAAAGTGGTGATTTTGTTAAACAATAGTGTTGCACTGTTCTGAAACCAATACAACTTTGAAAAGCTGCACCTGCTGGCCTTGACAAAATGTATGGATCAGCTACTAATGAGACAGCATAGCCAGTGAAAGCCAAAAGAAAACATGGCACGCATGGCCATATATAATTAGATTTAGGATATATCATATTAAAAAATATAAGTGTTATAAATTAAGTATCTTATCTATGGGTAGGCTTTCATTACATTATTATTTTTTCATACTTTTTCCTAGCTTGCTGTAATCAGTGTTTGAGCAGTGATGACCTGCAGTCTACACACATTCAGCAGACCCATGACATCAACCCTGTCTACATGACAGTGCGTAAAGGCATGCCAGGGTTAACTTATATAGTTTATAAATGTAAGGTTTATACACTACCGGTTTTCCACTGACGGTGGCCTCCAGTGCGTCAACCAGCTCAGCCGTGACGCCGATGAGGTTGTGGTAGTCAGCCTGCATCTTCTGGAACTTTCTCAGGTATGTGGAGGCCTTCCTCTCCGCCTCACCCAGCTGCAGATGGAGGTGCTGCACTACATTCAGGGAAGTAGACAGGGGGCGGGGGTATAAAATAGGTCAGATGTCATGGGCCCAGGGAGAGAGGGGGCCCAAGATATGGTTTTCATTACATTGTATGTATGCATTGGATGGGGGGCCCTTTCAGATGACTTTGTCCCGGGCCCGGAAAAAGCCATCAGCGGCCCGGACTACATTAATACACATATTTCAACATGCCATTGTGCAGGATCCTTTGCAAAAATGTGCCCACATATAACAAGCGTCTAGAAAAATGTGAAGAATTTTCTGCTGTAAAACTAAATTGAGACAAAGAAGGAAAAAACAATTGGGTGTGCTGCATGAGAGCCTGTCTTTGCTGATGTTCAACAGATGACCTTTTGAAAGTAGACATTGCTAAAAGACTGCAATTAGACAATACTAAGTGAAAAGCATGTGGTTGTTGTACTGAGCTCACGTGGTCCTACTTCAGAGCCAATATATGGCGGCAACATATGGACTGATTTGCATAACTTGTGGTTGACTTATCATACTTATACCGTGTATACCAGGGGTGTCAAACATACGGCCCGCGGGCCGCACCCGGCCCGCGGGAGGGTTCCATCCGGCCCGGATGAAAAAAAAAAAAAAAAAAAAAAATTTTTTTTTTTTTTTTTTTTTAAATTTTTTTTTTTTTTTTTTTTAAATGAAATAACCGAAATGCGCAATTACGGCCCTCGAGGCGAGACCTGCATGACATTAACCCAATGGTCCCTCTGTTACACTGTATATATGTAGTAAAGTGCACATCACACTTCTATTATAAATAGTGAATTTGTACTGTAACAGGCATTTGATAAAGCTCATATATTATAGACCTCATATATAGAGATAAAATGTTACGTTATAAGTACTTCTTATTCGTATTGTATTGGTATTGGTTGTAATTAAATAATAAATATAATTGTATTGGTTCCTATTAAGCTCAAACTGGAAACGGGATGTTAGAATGCATGAAAATGCAGGAAATTACATATAAGAAATACAAAATTTTCTGGGGGAAAACCCCCAGACCCCCTGCCAAAATGAACTGGCCCATATTTCATTACTTGACGGTTGCCAATGAATGAATGAAGTCAAAGAAATTTTGCATAGGATTTTCAGTATTGCATTGCTTTCTACATATTCAACACACTTAAAACGTGATAGTACTGGACAGTAATCCTCTGCTTTACGTTTTTTTTTTTTTGCGATGATGTTACTAATGCGGCCCGCTTGATGTCCACATGGGTTGTATGCGGCCCCCGGACCAAAATGAGTTTGACATCCCTGGTGTATACAGTATTTTCTCCAGACCATGTGACTGTCGTACGCCATTTCTTTCGCCTTTGCAATTTCATGACAGACCGCAACGCAAACCAACTATTCTTCAACATAATGGAAAATAAAACTGACATGTGCAATACGAAAATGGACGACATTAACCAGCAAAGGCCTCATCATTAGAGAGGACTGTGGTTACCGCATGGAGATAATGATTCCAACTCGAGCCAAGAATGCGTCACATTGGACCCAAAAGCTGCCAGATGCCATTAGGGTGTCTCTTTTTCCCACAGGCCATGCCGGCGCGGCAAGTCCTTGATGCATCACAGCAACAACACAGGGAGGTCTACTCTACTTGTTATGGTGCAGCAACTAGTTTGTTTATTTTACAAACACGTCAGCTGCTTACCTTTGTCAAGTGCGAAGCCTTCCCTCTTTAACAGTGACGTTAAAGAAATAAGTTGCAAACCATTTTTTTTCAACACAAGACAAATACAGTATGTACGATGTATAAAAGCACACTTAATCAAAGATGTATAGACTAGATATTATATATAAGTGTTATAAATGCTTACACAAAATGATTTAATACTTTGCTTAGCTAATGGGCTTTTAAAAGGCTTTTAATCAAATTGATAAAGACTGAATAAGTATTTGTGATAAGACTTCACAAAGGCTGCAGTATAATGGGCACATACACCTGAAACATGTGATGTTATGCTCGCTTAATCAATCTGTTCACTTGAACTTACCCTTGCAAAGGCCTTTGTTACCTTTCTGGAGAATGCCTCCTATTTTAGCCTACCACAGTCATGGCTTATCATTAACTTTATATCATATCACATCACATGTTTAAGCACACTGCCACAATAGCATTTATTTAATCTAAGGCAGCCCTTGTGGTGAAGGTGTGCACCTGCACCTAGCAACCGAAAAGCATCTCTGACTGTATGCAGGGATTTTAACGTGACTGAAGAACATTACATAATGGCTAATCCATGCCTCTAATAATGACACTTGAGAGTCTTTTCCCTCCACAAACGACTGGGAAAAGCACTGTCTGTGTAGCTGGCGTCCTATAAGGCTGCAATTGTGCTGGTGTCAGAGCCATCCCCGCTGCCTCGACACTGCCTATTTACTGGCAGGGTCACCCCTGGGTGAAAGTCATATCAGGTTTTGGTCCAAACTGTGCACTTCACTGATGAGAAAGTAAAGAGAGAGAGAGGGGGAAAAAACAATCTGTCTTTGTTCAATCAGAATGGAAGCCCACAAAAGCAAGGCGATATAGTCTGTTTATTAACTCTTCGTTATAATCGCTCTGGTCCCCATGTAAACAAAGCTTTTATGATCGGTTTCAATGTGTTCCTCCTTGCTGAATGGAGAGCAGGAAGGTGTGTTTTACATCTACAGTGAAACCTGGCCGAATTATGCTCCAATTTGCTTACATAATGCTATGCATCGTTTATCTCCGTGAGATACTAACTTCATGAGGAAGGAGAGAGTCATTAGTCCGATGCCCAACAGTGACAGAGGGCCTGGGGTTTGGCTTATAGGTCTCGGGAGAATCGCTACTGGTGGCAGGGAGCAAAAATTTGGTTAAATGAGCAATTTTGGGGGGTGTGGTGGCTCAGTGTACTAAGGCGCTAGCCTGATTATCATCGACGCTCAAATCTCTTCGAGAGTTGCAACGCTGAAGGACGGCCTGGCTACTAAGGCGCCATACCATTACACTGGGGCACCAGGTTCCAGTCCAGGCTGAGGAGATTTGATTTCCCAGTCCTTCCCCGTATCTCTTCTCCCCCACAACCTTCCTGTAACTCTCTCCCATCTAAATCAAGGCAATAAAAGCCCAACTTTCTGTTGACTAATGATAATTAAATAATAATAATAATAGTTAGATGAGCCATTTTGGGTAAGGCAAAGGATACATATAAGGTCACCAGTCTTGGAGTCTTGGACGCCTTTAGTGTTGTGGAGAGGAAGTTCTCCAGTTTCTCCTTCATCTCTGGGATCCAGGATTCCTGCATCAAGAAGTCAAAAGGTTAGATCAACATCTAAGGAACTCAATGCATTAAAGGACAACATTGGCACATTTAAATTTACATCATACCGTTCATAGTTGGCTTTAAACTGTAACAAAAACATTGCAAATGTTGTAGGCTAGCGTACATTTAGATTAGTTTACCAAAACATTGTCCCAGTTCCCACTAGCCACTTCCTCCATACCCAAGAATTTTTTTTCATTGGTGAAATGGGAATAAATAAGAATGGCAATTGGCGGATTCGGACATTCACATAATGTCCAACACCGAGAAAGTAAACAGAGGTATGGGACAGCGATTTCTGATACACTTGTGATTTTTCTTGGAGGATTGCATGGAGGTTAGCAGACCATAGCAATAATATTTACATTCACTTTCCTGTGTAAAAATAACTCCAGAGTCTGGTGTGTTCTGAAAGAGAATGTACCTGGAAAAGGTTCCTGAAAGACGGATGAGTGACAGGATTGGGTACAAATGGCAGGGCATAGAATGGCAGGAACTCTGTGGTCTGACTCAGTGCTGAGCCTCTGGTCTCCAGAAAGTGTTTGAAGAAGGTGATCCGCTCGTCGAAATCTCCTCGGTCCCGCTTCAGGAAACATTTATAAAACAATGTCACCATTTGAACTCAAAAGAAATGATATGAGACAATATGGATGATATGCTCAGTCTTGAGGTGTAATAATTTGAACAATGCCTTTTGTTCACCTCAATTCTTCTTAAACAAATTACTGAGTAATGGGGCCACCTACTGGCTAAAAAGGATAAACATCATACGACACTGGACATCAGTATTGTAGACATGAAGACATGTCCATGACCAGCATGCCTTCTTGTTTTCAGATTGGTGCAGGCTTCACTCGTAGCCTATTTGTGCAAATGGGGTCGCCATCAGGCATATTCACTATTTGCTGAAAAACTACATCCTACCAATATTGCTATGACAGTACCGAGAGGCAGTAACAGATTAAGACAAAGCCATTACAATTTTGGTGAAAGTAAATTTATAACATAGGCTCTGCACTAAGGGATTAAATATTTTGATTGTGAGGGTGCTGGCCCAAATACTCAACTCAATTTTTTCAGAAAGACGGCACAATAGAGGTGTGCAATTGAAAAAAAAAAAACACTGTTAACCTTATATGCAAGGTGCAGGTCTCTTTCTTGGAAAAATTCAGAACGCCTCCTTGCCCATTGTACACATGTAGCTTCAACCAGACCTCGGCTTGGCATTGCAGTGGTAAATGCTAGGCTTTCTGAAACATTCTAGCAGAGCAACTCCCCAACATTTTATCTGTTGATCTGTCAACAGGTTAAGGTCCAATGCAGCAAAGTGTCTATTACACTGCGGATTGAGGGTTTAGGTTTCATCTCGCTATGACAAGCTTTTGTACAAACATGCAAAATCAAGGGATTCGCAGTCCATCCATCAATTAATCTCCAACTATACTACAAATTCATTTCACTGAGGGCCAAAATAAAAATCTGGGACAAGGTCGCAGGCCAAAATCATCACTTAATACTTCAACTACATAATTTCCCACAGATATTTATTCCCATCATATGGTATTTGCAATGTGCCTGAACACTTTCTGTTGTGTATGAGTGTGATGTTACAACAGCTTGGACCCACTTATATCACTGTGATGCACAACATGTTGTGATGAAATGTTAAATGAATGGTTTATGTAGGCCAACAATCACACACATTGGAAAGTATCTCGCGGGCCAAATAAAATGACTCTGTAGGGCAAATTTGGCCCCCAGGCCTGAGTTTGACATTTCCGCTCTACAATAATATTTTATGGTTCTGATATTATGTCTGCATATATTAATTAAAAAGCATATTAGTACAGTAGCTCTTCAAACAACCAATGTTTTAGCAGAGGTGCCAAAAGTAAAACTAAATGACAAAAAGAAACAGCTTCCTTCCAACACAAGTAACTTATCTGAGTAACCAACCAGTAGACGTGTGTTCTTGTCTTATGACCAGATAACTCTGCACTGGTTGGATCAAGCTTGTGGTGGGTCCTTGTTAGTTTTTCAGTAACAACACAGTCTATCTACCTCATTAGGTACAATGGAGTAAATGGTGTAACAGCTATGTAATGCCATGTGATAGTGTTGTAATTACACCAAAAATGTACTTTTCATGTACACCACTTTTGACATGTATTTTAGCAACAGTCTCAGGCAATGCTTTGGGCAACTCACTGGCATTCCAAGGCCATGCTTCAGAGGATAGATGGCAAAATGGATGTGCAGGTAAAACTCAAGCTTCTGAGCGGTGGGATGGCCATCACGGACATCGGCGGGAACACTATCATTCCACAGCTCAAAGAAAACCTTGTAGTCTCCATCCTCGAATGAGCTTATGAGGTCTTTCTGTTGACAGATTTGAGAATGGTGTTTATGTCTCAGGATGTGCTAATTTAAAGGCTTATGGAGAAAAGATTGATCATCTGAAAGTATGCTTACCTGAATGATGAGGGTTCTGGAATCCTGACCTGTATTCCCTTGATATTTGGGGAATGGCTTCCCCTTGTTTTTACATTCCTTCTCAAACTCTTTTGCTGTTTCTTCAAATTCACCGAAACCCAGATACTGTACACAAATATAAATTACAGACAGCATTACCTACACATGCAAGTTATTGGCTGGCTTCCAGTCTTTTGTTTTGTTTAAAAAGTTAGTTTATAAAATACAATACAATACAGACTGTATTTATTTATATAGTGCAATATCACTTAACTAAAGTTGTCACTAAGCGCTTTCAAAATACACACACACACATTCCCACATTCCCACACCAGCTCTTGAGGCTGTCATACGGCGCCAATTGTCCGGGGTTCATGTGAGAAGGTGCACACACACACAAACACATACACACACACTTTCCCACATTCACACACCATGACCTTGCTTTGTTAACCAATACCATCCCACCAATAATTCTGTACATGAATGTAAATAAAATATATGGATCAGAAACAAGAAGAAGCATGTTACATATTTAAAGTGATTGCAACTGTTATTTTACCACGTGTAAACAAGTCAATAACAAGGCAGCTTCATATAGCCAATTTCACACACTAAAAGGAAATCCAACGTGCTAGACTGTGGATGAGAGAATGTGTAGAGGCTACCTCACTGATCATTCCAAGAAAATCTGCTTCATTTCCTAATGAGTCGCCCATCCTGCTTTAGGTTCACCACCTAAAAGAATGTAACAACACATTTATTAAGCACGTCAGACCAAATGTGTACACATATTCTGACGTCAGTAAACAATGTAAGGTTCGCTTGCAGTCCAATAAACAAGTTGGCTTTGAGTTGTTTTGACCAAAGATGAGCCTGCATTATTTAGAGCTTACAGTTTCACTGCCAAAACACTAAGACACATCGCCACAACGTACTGGTTATTTAGCGACACATAATATTATATTAAATAGATACTTTTCATCATAAATACTCTGGCATCACACGCATGCCATGGCTACTGGCGCAGCACTAGTAGGCTACTACACCCCAGATATTATGTATCGTTTCGCTTGAAACGATTTATAGCAACAAGGCATTATCTGAATAAGCCTAGCAGTTACATTGTTTCTTTTCGAGATTGACCCCAATAAGGAGTGTGGCCAGAGAACGTTTATGGCTCAGGATGAAACGCAACATCAACAGTCGAAGAAGCTATTGCTAACTATGCTAACACAACAAACATGCTTTTTGAATGCACGAACCAGAATGTTCGGGGGAGATTCAGCTTAGAGCATGACACGGGAGTGGATTTTCACTCCTGTCCTGTCCCGCTCCCAGAAAAAAAATCCTGTCCTGCCCAATCCTGGTCCAGAGTAAAAAAAATAAATCCTGTCCTGTCCTGTCCTGTGTGGAACGACTCCCAATCCTGCCCGCTCCTGCTCAAAAGTACTCCCACTCCTGTCCCACTCCTGTATTTTTTTTTTTTGTATTTTGTTACCTGTATGCATATTTGCCTCCTAGTAAGCAGTTGTAGCCATAATAATAGCCAATACAATACACAAGCTAATGGGGGTCTGGAGAAACCCTGGGTAGCCTAATAGAAAAAAAAGTTTTTTTCCCCATTTTATTATTAGGCCCTATTATTATTATTATTATTATTATTATTATTATTATTATTATTATTATACTACAGGAGGGGGAGGCACCTACATCTTCATGCACTAATCAATAGCCTACAGGCCTATAGGCCTATGCCATTTCTCTGTGCAACAAAAAAACGGGGAGGAAATCAGATGCTACAATTAATAGTAGGCTATTGTAATGAAACCAGTTGGATTAGTTAAGACTATCATGCTACTAGTTCAGTAAGCATGAGTTTACCTAGGTCAACTTCATGATGCTGGTTACTGGTTAGGCTACTGAACTAGTAGCCTGACTAAATCTAAACATACTATAAACTAATCCAACGGTTTCATGACAGCGTTTGACTTAAAACACATCGGGTGAAACGGCGTGCAGTTCTAACACAGCAGGGAGGCGGAGCAGAGAACTTCCCTTGTTGGCTGCGCTTTTTGTCCCGTCAAACTAGTGGGTCCCCATTTTGACACTCACAGCAGACGCGCACTGAACACTACTTCTGAATCCTCCTCATACTAGAACTAGGCTACATCTTGACTACTTTGATTACGATTGCATTCTGTGCTAAATTAGCCTCAGTTAAATTTCCTGTTATTGCGGAGTTGATTGGGAAATGCCATAACGGCAACGTCTTACGAGCCTGCAAACCCAGTAGTTCTACAGGTGGCTATTTCACTATCTGATTCAAGAGGTTTCATGTCAACAATGCCTGCCTTATTTGAACGTTTAACCAGGCGTCCTTTTTGAAAAGCTGTAGAAGTTTTAGCACAGCACACAAAAATCAACTCCGACCATGAAGGATGAGATTAAATCAATCGTGCGCGCTTTGACTGATGCCATGCGAGTCTGTTGTTCTTTCTCTGGTCTGATTGCCACGGGGACCGAAGTTCCTCAATTATTGCCAACATGGAATTCAACATTCAAATAACATTGAGGACCGTTTTTATAGCGCATTCCCATTGACGCATTTTGGCATTGTCGGACAGTCAGTGTAGGCTATGCGAGGACCTCCCGCAGGAGTCAGGAAAAATGCGCAGCTCTCGCTATCAAGCACTCAAGGAGCGAAAATGCGAATGAAAGGTTTGAAATAGCCGACATTCAGAACAATAATGATCCTAGGCCTATTTAACCCTTCCCGCTCCTGCCCACTCCCGTGGAATATTATTCCTGTCCTGTCCCAATCACGAGATGGATAAATGTTTGACTCCTGTTTCACGTGTATCCCGCAGGAATCACGTGTCCCACGGGAATTCCCGAAAAATGTCATCCTCTAATTCAGCTCACCATTAATTCATCCCGAAGTCAGTTAACTTAACATTTTACCAACACGGATCACACCACATACAAGAGTTATCCGAGATAACGTTACATGTTGAGGGCGAAGACCGCTACACAGTAACCAAGGGGAAGACGCTCGTGAATACACCTAGCAACCGACCATGGGGCAAAACTACCGTAAGATGTCATCTTCTGTCGCAAATGTTGTAGTTCCCATTGTTTCATGCACTGACAGGGGCTGTGAATGAAGTATTACCACATAGTTTAAGGACGACTACAGACTTTCTATAGGAAACTAGATTTGTGTAGATACATCCTAATATACATCTTGATGAATTTGAATCATAAGAGTAGGCCTAATGTCTAAACATGCAATATGTTCCCCTGTCACCGCATTGAAGCACAGTGGGCTGCATGACTGTATCTTGTGATAGGTCTCAGTAGTAGTTGTGTTATTCATCAGATATGTTGTTCTATACTTCAATCACAAAATTCACAACAAAAATATTTGTATTTCACATGGGTTCACATTTCTGTTCTCCAAGTAAAACCGTTAAGTAAGCAACCATTCAACAAGCCCATGAGGCAGGGCAACGCGTGTGTGCATGTGTGTGAACTCTAACTAAAGAGTATCCAATCACTGGGTGTGACTAATTAGGCTGATACACTTGGAAGGACACTGTCCTAGGTTTTGAGAAAGACCCACAGTGTCAGTGCCCCCCCCCCCAATTAAAAGATCTTATTATGGTACCATGTAAACAAAACCATATCAAGACAACTTTAAGTATAAAATGTTTTATTTACAGGATTTGCCACAAGAATTCCCCCATTTGATAATTACTTCCTTTGGCTAGGAAAGCCAGCCCTGGAAAACTCAAGAGTTTCTACAAAAACAAGCCCCAGAAATGCAAGTCCATGATCCTCTGAATACCGGTGTACTGTCTTTTTCAGGATGTTTTCAATGCACTGGATTAGGAGTCCATCCGGAAGGCAAAAATAGAAAAAAAGTGTTTAAAAAGCAAGCTTCTTCATCAACAGGTAGACTCGTGAATCGACCTCAAATCCGTGCAGATTGTTGGCATCCCCTTGTAGCCTCATCAGCAAGCCGCCATAAGACACATACGCCGATCTACACAGAAAAACAATTTGTTTAATTTCAAACACACACAATAACTTTATCTCCTTAACACACCCTAAATTGCATTCATTTTGGTTACCCTGTAAGAACTCTATAGTTAAGATATGTGTAACTATGCAATAATACCTGCAAGAGGGTTTAAGTTTCTTCACTTACATCGAAAACAATTTTATTTTATTTTTTAACTAGGAATAAACATGGCACTTGAAAAGATGTACAGTCAATCCGGAAAGTATTCACAGCGCTTCACTTTTTTCACATTTTATTATCTTACAGCCTTATTAAAAAATGCTACAAATGAATCTGTTGTCAAAATCCTACACAAATTATTCCATTATGACCATGTGAAAAACAAGTTGTCTTGACAGTTTTGTAATAAAAAACAAAGAATTCATTTTTACAAAAGTATTCACAGCCTTCTACTTTGTAGAACCACCTTTGGCAGCAACTACATTCATTTTTTTCATTTCGGAATAAAAAGGGATTAAAAGGGAGGTCATTGGTGTGTGTTTCAACCTTTCAGTACATTGAAATTATACATTTTGAGTCTGCACCTGGCTAACATAGATGAGTTTTGAATGAAATCCTATGGAGAGTATCATGGTCTGCTTATGTAGTCACAGTGCATGTTGACATGCATCCTTCTTTAGATGTAATTCAGATTTCCAATGTTGACGGCATTCATACATCCCCAAACCATGTCAGTCCCACAACCATGCTTGACTAGCCAGATGATGCACTTTTTGTGTAAAACACACTTGTTTACCACCACATGTGCTTAACACCATCTAAAGCAAATTTGTTTATCTTGGTTTCATCAGACCACACAACATGGTTCCAGTGATCTATATCCTTGGTCTGTTCATCTCTCTTGAGACAAAGATAAAAAAATGTGCTTTAGATGTATCAATGTATGCATGTATCAAGTTTTGCATTTCTTAGATGTAATTTCCTGCATTTTAACATCCCGTGTCTCATTTCAGCTTGATACGGAACCCGTACTTTTATCTCTAAATTACGAAAAACGTTTCCGTATTTCAAGGGGCTTGTGTGGGAGGCCAGAACCTTGCCATCCAAGGGCCACATCTGGCCCCAGGGCCGCCATTTGAATAGCCCTGCCTTACGGGATACTTACAGACGAGTGGCCGCTTCCGTAGACGTCTCATCTCCTTCAATCCTATACACCTTTCCATACATCACGTAATCAAACTGATCTGCTCTGTTGGATGGAAAAAAGAAACACATGATGCTTTCTACAGATAGCTGAAAACAAACAGAGCCATATGCTGTTTCTAAATGCAAAGGATATGTGTCTATTTGAAATCACTGTAGACAGCGATTTTCCAATTCGCACCCCATGAAATCTTACAATGTGCTGTAGTTTCATGAGAAAATCTCACAGAAACACAATTTGTTTTCAATGAAATTTTATGTGAGGTTTTTTATTTTATCCAACAATACATGTCTGCCTGTACAAGTGATCTATAATTTGTAAGACACAACTTTCTTGCTGGTCTTTATTACTGATATAATCCTAATAAGGACCTGGTGCAGCCTTACAACATCTTATAAGTCACTTATTCAGACAGAAAGCATGTATTAGTGCTAGCATGCAAACCATAAAATAAAGATATAAAATAAAATAAAGAGATGCAGACATGGCTGCAGTCCAGAAAAAAGGTGCATAGTTTTTGGTCGTTGGAGGGGTGATGCATTGGGCAGTCATGGGTAAGCGGTTAGGGCGTCAGACTTGTAGCCCAAAGATTGACGGTTTGTCTCCCGACCCACCAGTTTGGTGGGGGGAGTAATTTACCAGTGCTCTCCCCAGCCTCCTCCATGACAGAGGTACCCTGAGCATGGTACCGTCCTGCCACACACTGCTTCCTTTTGGGCGCCATTGGGGGTTGCCCCCTTGCACAGGTGAGACATAAATGCAATTTCATTTTCTGCAGAGCTCACTTATGTGCTGTGGAGTGCTGTGTTACAATGACATTGGGAGTGGGCGTTTCACTTCACGCTTTAATTAAAAAAAAAAAAAAAAAGGTATCCTTTCCTGGGTGTTCTGTTCATCACAAAAGAAACCCTTTAAGTTCTTTGAAGCGGCAGCATATTCTACAAAAGAATGCCCAAGACACATTCACAAAGTTGAAGCTATGCCTAGTTTGTGGTTTCCATCAGGACAAAGATTATAAGCACTGCTTAGAAAATGTGTAAAAAAAAAAAAAAAGGAATGGTATCATTGAAAGTCTACATGATTTGAAGCATGCTGTCTACTTACGGAGACAAATAAGTTAACTTGTGTGTTGAATACATTAAGTGGCATAAATGCAAAATGTCAGACTTCTGGGAGTTTTCAGGTTGTTGGCTTATATAAACAAATGCAGGCTCTGCGATAAATTAATGCAATAGTTTATATCAGGCGCATGAGATGGTTTCTATTGGACCTATGAAAATGATTTCACACCTGGAACATATTCTTTCCTTGTGGTTGTTGGATTTTCCGCCATTCTACCTTTAAAACCATTTACCATGCGTGTTGGCTTAAAATCCTGCATGTTCTTTTGTGGTATAACGTGTTAAAATAAAGTTCCTGCTTTAGAATCTCAGAAAAGATGTAATGATTCTCCAAACAGGGGACCAAACTCTTGCATACAACTGTGTTTCTGTTCTGTTTCGTGTGTTAATAGGATACCTACGGGTTTAAGGATAGGATACCTACATTTCAAGTGATATTAATGCTATGTGTCCATATATTTTACCTTGATGGACGGTCATCTGTTGGATTGTATTCCCCATCATCTGGAGTGCCATCTTCGTAAAGTGTGCTAGCTATCACTAATCTAAACTTGTCCCCTGAAGAGAGAAGCAAATGAAGATATGTTTAGTCATCATTATTATTATGATGTTATATGAGCATGTAGAAAGACTAGCATCTTCATTCAATCACCAGTCTTACCAAGGTCCACGGGGTAGATCTGAATGTTTACATCGAGTATCAAATCCATCTTGAAAGATTCACTTTCACAGTGAAGTCGAGACACTGAAAGACAGGTCATGCAGACGTTAAAATGGCATTTAAATGGAACTATCATAGGAAAACCCCCCATCACTGAGTCATCACATGGGTAGCCTATATTACCTCTGTCAAACTTTTTGCCATCTGGATCGATGTCTTTCACATCAAAGATGTCTTCAAACAATATCCCAGCCATTTGGTTCCCTGCGTGTCAGCCCGATGAAAAACAGTAACAGATTAGTAAAAATCATATTTGGTCACACAAAGTATAGCATCATTATACACCCTCTTTTCCCCAAAATGGCATGGGGTGTTCATCAGCTGTCGCGCTAGTTATTTGCCACGGCTTGTCAGGTAATGATACCGCATCGTGGCTCGCAATAGTTATTTGTTTCCATGAATGTAATAGGAACTAATCATGAAAACGTGTTTTTGATGCAGTTCTTGCTCAGACATCCCATGAAGCGAGAGACTAGCCGGCTAGTTTGGAACCTCACGTAAGACATCTTCACTTACTTTTCCAACGATAGGTTCAATGAAACCCCAGAAAGTAGTTGAGGGGAAATCTTCAATTCAAATCCCTTATAACAAACAAATAAACATTCACACGGGTCTGCAGAAATGAAGGGATGGTTCCGCGCGCATGCAATGTGCAACTTACTGACCTTTGCGAGGAATTACTTCCGGGGGAAATAAAATGCACATTTTCTATTGGCTGACGGTCCCAGGTCTTGCTTTTCTCTACTTTTACACACATTATTCTCAATTCGAGAGTGCCAGTCCAGTATCATGCAACCTAAAACAGTTGGCCCCTTTCACAAATATTACAATCCATTTTAGCTAATGGGGATACAGACTGTATAAAATGAACCGTCCTAGTCTTGTGGGTCATGCAGTCGAATGATTGTGTCAAAGAAGACGAGTGCCATCTGCTGTTTCAATATAGTACTGCACACGGTCATTCATAAAAGATAGCGCACACACTTGTCCATGCCTGCGCATATGATGGCATGACATTCAAATGCAATGCAGAACATCTGTGTTTTCAATACAACGCTAGACTTAATCACCATAACAGCAGGTCAATAATGCTTGTAAACTAATATAACACTACTGCACCAATGTAGAAGGTTCTGAACAGGAAACTGAAGAGAGCCGCACTTTTCCTTTTAGTGCAAAGTCAAACAACTGAATTCTGGATAGAAAGCAGGGTACAATGAATCTGAGGTTGCAATATATATAGGCCTACATGTTTTTTTTATAGCCTATATATGATGTCGATGTTTAACAAAAATAACCAAACGCCTTTGCAAACAACTGAATTCTGCACTGAGGCTGCATTTTTTTTTTTTTTTTAAATGTTTTTGATGTCTAAGATAGATTACCACACAGGCCTACAAAAATAACTTCAAAGGCCATTTGATAGACCTGAAATTAAAACGTAGCCTATTGGCCTAATTCCATTCATAATCTTTACACTAATAGATTCCATCAAATAGGGTAACATCTGTGTTTGTGTTTGTTTGTTTTTTGCAATTTTGTTTTTAAAAGTAGGCAAGTCATTGACCAACATCATATAGCCCTGCAACCGTTTCGCTTCCAGCCTAGACTTTCTCAGAGCACTAACCACTCAGACAGTCGCGTCTTTTTTTCTCCCATATGAAGCTCTGTCGAAAGCTGCTCTTCTGGTTATGCTAAACCCCGGAAACACCAGGAAGATGAGAGACAGTGCTCTCAGTATTTCATTTGTTTGCTGTTCAAAAAGACATTAGAGAGTTAATCTGTCACGTTCAACCACGATGGCTGCGTCAGCTATTTTTATTTTGGACCTAAAAGGCAAGGTAAGAGACATTTCATTCTCGGCAAACAGTTCCAGGGTGCGTTTACCTCGGGGGATGTTATCAAATGTAATATTTAGCTGTATCTGTGCAAGTCAACAGGTAGCCTACATGGGACGGAGTGTCTGTTATTTTATGAGAATTGTATGGCTTTTGCTGGGACGTCAGTGAAATGGGGGCTAGTAAATAGGTTAGTAATCAGAGTCTGTCGACTGCCCACCGTGACGAGTGGAGTGGACTAACTTGGGCTGTGTGGAAAGTATCTCCGCGCGCAAGCGGTTTTTGTGGGAAAAGTCGTAAACCTATGATGATAAATGCTCTTCATTTAAAGAAAATCAATCAGTGCTTGCAATCTACTTTTATGAGAATACCCTGTTGCTGCTCATTGATAGGTGGAGTCTGGAGGAACAGGTGCGCTCAACTAACAAAACTCGTTCTCCAAGAACCACCTCGTGCACCTTGCCTTATCATAGAGGTAGGCTGTCAATTGCATGGTGAACGTCACTGTAGTTGACAATAACGGAGGTGGGTGATGACAGCTGTCCAACAACAACCTCTCCTGAGTTTCAAATTCATTGGCTGCTATCCTGCTACATTGGCCAATTGGTTTTACATAAAATCCATGGTGTGGTAGTCACCCATGATCACAAGGCAGTGCTTAGCTCCCCGAGGAAAGTAGAAAACACAGCCTGGGGGTATTCATGAATTGCATCTACCCCAGATGTGGCCTGGACCCCAAGCAGTGCTGATGAAAGCTTTTCCTGTGTCTAACCTCTGAGCAACTCAATATCTCCACCCAAGGAATTTCTCCACACCCAGGCAATTGTTCATTCATGACACATAACCTTCAATAGTAGGCTATAGGTCTCTGGCAGGTAGCCTACGCCAGATACACCTTATGATTGCCTGTGCATTCAAAATCAGGATCACAATGCCAGTGCCAAAATGTGATATTCCTGTCAGTACTTATTAATAATGTGAGAATTTTCTCAAAATGCTTGCTTTTGTCATATTGTGTTGTTAAGTCACCCGATAAAGTTCAAGGGAATCATTAGTGATGTTTTAGTAAAATCTACAGGTTTTTTTCTTTAATGAGCAGACTGTGTCAGCAGTACTGTAACAGCTCTTGTAGCCTACAGTATTGATCTTCCCGCCAACAGCAACACTCTTGAATTTCCCCTGTCTTCAAAATAACAAAGCCTGTTCTGTCCATGGGAACAATTCAGCGCTGAAGAACAGTGTGTGACATGATTGCCCTGAAATTTTATCTTGAGGGTACACTTTATATGCTTGTTGTTCTTTGGATGAAATTGTAAGCTTAGGGCAGGGGTCCCCAAACTTTTTTCTCTGGGGGCCACATTATCGTTCCTGACTGTGATCAGGGGCCGGGATCAATCATGTGGGCTGTATACTGGGCCACTGCCTGTTATAGCCATAATTTCTAGCACGGCAATCGCCATTACACGCTGAAGAAGGGCTCTGCCCGAAACGTTCGTAGGCGAATAAATAATAATAATAAATAATAAATAAATGCTTCCTTCATTCATAATTTCTAGCACAAACTAGTTCATCATTACAAGTGATTTGCAAAAGAAGTGAGTACTTCACGTTTTTCAATTTGAAATACCACAGGTATTCCTTTTCATTCTTTTGTGAGTCTTTGGGACAGTTCAAATGGTGAGATGCAGAGAGGTGGAGGGCCGGTCAAAGGGGCCTGGCGGGCCGCATCCGGCTCCCGGGCCTTAGTTTGGGGACCCCTGGATTAGAGTCTTGACAGTGTATCGTAAAGACCCAGCCCAAAACATTCAGCAGCCAAGACATATCACCTCTGTGAATAGCAAGAATAAATTCACATCAAGGATTATTATTATTTGGGAATATACTGTACTTGTTTTTTTATATGCAGGCTCATTTTTTGTGTTTTTAATCCATTATCCTCTTTACCTGAAGAAGGCCGGATGACCGAAACGTTGTATTAAAGTTTGTTGGTGGAATGGACAGTGTGCGGGATTTATTTACACTTGAAATCCATTATCCTCGACTGCCATTTCCAGATGGTTTTAGGTGTGTTGACTGTAGGTACAATGGTGAAACAAACCCATAAAATAACCATCCTAATCTACCATCTAAACAGATGTACTAAAAAGTACCAAGCAGATGCAAATGTTCAGATGAGTTTGCAGAATGCTTAAAGAATACCAATCAGTTCTTGATGGCAGCACGAGTGTCCCCATTGATCATGAACACGACACTTCAAGCACAAATCTTTGTTGCAATGCACAGCATGCCCAGTCTGTGGAGTCACCTTGTCCTGTCCTCTACTGTTCACCGCATTCATTTTTCTTTATTCATCTGAGTCTCATATACTGTTGTCCCCCAGACCCTGATATTAAAAAAGAAATATGATTTATTTATGAAAAAGATTATTGTCTTTGCCCCTGCATCCACTTACGAAGTGTACAGTATGAGAGAAACCATTGCACCAGGGTTCAGTATGGGGGAAAAAACAGTGTTTTGCTTCATTAGTCTCTTGGGCTGTTATGCACACAGTACTGATTTGGTACCATGGGGACAAGGTGATGTTGATTCATTTCCATTGGCTGGTAAACACACTACCCATCTGTGGTTGTTATTTCAAAGAGAATTGAACAAGGAATGTCACAACAGAATAATGAAAAAGTGACGGTTAAATGGCTCTCTGCAGAAAACTGAAAACAAATCAAGACCTACAGAAGGGAAGAGACACAGTTTTGTACACAATACAGTATGTGACGTGCAAACACTTACCACCCACCAGTGGCATTGTCTCTGCAGATAGTGAACAGACTACCATTGACCTCATCCAAGGCCCTTGGCTGGCATTGTGCTGGGGAACATGGCATTGTGGTGTAATGCTGAAAGGCTGTACACAGTACATACTGTAGATATTTAGGAGGAAATGGAGGCTTAAAGGCCAGTGGTTATGAGAAGATTGGCAAAAAAAAATGGCAATACTGTATTATGATGGCCTGATTTTCATCGACTTTCAGGAGGTGTTGCGTCATTAGGAGGACGTAGCCTGCCTAGAATCATGCAGCATGCTATTAGGAATCTTGAGCTGTTTAACATGAAAGCATAACATACATCAAGATTACCATAAAAAATGGTGGACCCATCGTTGTGATTTCTTTGAATAAGACCGTTGTGTGGCCAGGAAAATGTGAAAACATCAAAATAATAGTATTAAAACGTTTTGAATGAGAGTAAATTAATTGTGCTCTCATCTTCTCTTTAGGTCCTAATATGTCGGAATTATATGGGAACCATCGACATGGGGGAGATCGATCACTTCATGCCCATCCTAATGAAGAGGGAGGAGGAATCGGAGCTCTCCCCGGTCCTCAGCCATGGATCAACCCATTTCCTCTGGATTAAGCACACCAACCTCTACTGTATCCTTGGACTGCCGTGTCTTCTCCATACAGTACATCTCTCCATCTCCTCATTGTTTAAAACTGAACGGCTACCAATCTTGTACTGTATGTTCTTCTCACACAGGTCATTCATTCATCTTCATTACTCGTCTTTTTGACGGATTTATATCTTCTTGGCTGCTGCTCTCTGTCCCACCTATTGTGTTTTGTTTTGTTTTTGTTTGTTTGTTTGTTTGATTTTAAATTAATGTCTGCTCTCAATTACTCTTACATTGACTATAAATCCAGTAACCACAGACCTATTTAAGTCAAAGCTTGTACCTTGTACTTGTAGTGATGAAGAGCTCTGATGTGGATGTGTGACTGTGTGTAATGTATGTTTTTGATGTTTATAGGGACCCCCTCGAAAAAGAGATGGAACATCTCAAGGGGCTATCCCTTAATAAAAGAATTGAATTGAATTGAATAAAGCCACTACTATGTGTCTGGCACTTTTTCCCTCAGAAAGCAGAAATGGACCTTAACACAGCTGCCATTCAGTGGTTGCACTGACGAAGAAGAACTCCAATGCAGCCCTTGTGTATTCATTTCTCTACAAAATAGTTGAGGTCAGTGCTAGTGTCCAGCTGTGTGCAAACAGAGAGATGTTGTGTCCAAGTGCTCAAAGCAGCCTCTCGGCCAACAGTGGGCTTACAAATGTTTATGTGGCCATTGGCCATTGTGTGTTGTGTTTTTATTAATACTTTGTTATGGGCAGTCATGGGTAAGCGGTTAGGGCGTCAGACTTGCAGCCCAAAGGTTGCTGGTTTGACTCCCGACCCGCCAGGTTGGTGGGGGGAGTATATAACCAGTGCTCTCCCCCATCCTCCTCCATGACTGAGGTACCCTGAGCATGGTACCGTCCCGCCACACTGCTCCCCTTGGGGCGCCATTGGGGGCTGCTCCCTTGCACGGGTGAAGTATAAATGCAATTTCGTTGTGTGCTGTGTGCACTTGTGTGCTGTGTCGTGCTGGGTCACAATGACAATGGGAGTTGGAGTTTCCCAGTTGGGCTTTCACTTACCAAATGCCATTACATTGCAATCACACAGCACTTGTAACAGTTACAAACAGTTGCCTGTGTGTGGCAAGTGGTTCATGTTTTTTTTTTTCTTCTCCCCTTTGCCTGCATGCTTCAGGTTTTCACAGAGTACTTCAAGGTGGTGGAGGAGGAGAGCATCCGGGATAACTTTGTGACGGTCTACGAACTCATGGATGAGGTCATGGACTTTGGCTTCCCACAGACGACAGAGAGTAAAATCTTGCAGGAGTGAGTACGGTGTGCTCTCTGTGTGCAGAAGCTGAGTTTGTGTTGGTAGCAGACTTTTTTTTGCAATCTCCTTATTAGGGCAGTTAGACCCTACAGTTAGGGTGTATTTCTTGCCTTCTCATGCTTCCTTCATTGCAAAATCCTCCTGTTACCCAACTATGCCATTTTAGAAAGAATACTGCACAGGCTTCTGTGGACACAAAATAAAAGACCTCATCACACAGCAAGGGCAGTCTCACTATGTTCGAAAGGAAACATTTTGGATTCGGTTTACTGAAATGTACCCTTTAAATGGGCACAATCCTGACACAGTGATCCTGTGTCAGCTGCATGCATGATGGTGCTTAGTAGGGCTGTAACGATACTGTATCGAACCGAGAAATTGTGATTCACAGAGTCATGATACTGTATTGTGATGCAGGAATGCAGTATCGTGATATGCCCTTTAAAGTTATTTACCCTTCAGTCCAGAAGACGACCACATGCTATGGTGTGGTAGTGCTCCAAATCAATATCATTATTATTATTTTTTTTAATTTTCCAAAAGATGCATTTAAAAAATCATGGGCTGTATCGAACCGCAGGTCAAAAATCGTGATACGAACCGAATCATGAGTGTATTGTTACAGCCCTAGTGCTTAGCTGGTTGATTTATTGCTTGTTATGTGTTGTTTTTCCTTCAGCCTGTGATTGTATTTGTAGAGGTCCATATCCAGTACTGCTTAATGGGAATTATGTCGTTCTGCTCCTGTGCACCCACTGTCCTCCCTGAGCATTTTATTTTGGCACACCATTCGCAATCCTCCACAGAAACCCAGTAAAAGAATCAGCAATGGCTGTATATCTAATTGACCCTCACAGTAGGCCTGCGAGCTGGGTGATCTACACCCCCACATCACCTCACCTCACCTCACATCACCCCACACCCACCGCTCTGGTCCATTCTGCCCCTCAGCAGGAGTGCCCTGGCATGGGCACACTCACTACCATGGCAGCCAAAAGAGAGGGGGCAGAGCAGATGTAGGTCTGTGCTTTTTATGTTGCCCGGTCCCTATTTTGATGCTAATTCGCTCATTTTTTTCTGGCCATTGGCAGATGCCCCTCGTTTGCATCTATGAAAAGAAAGGGCTTTTTCAGAAGCAATCAAACACACATGCTTTGTCTTGTCATGTGCAGTTGGTGTTGTTGCACCGCACCACGCTAACCCCTTTTAGCTATTACTGACAAAAACTGAGCACATCATCTAATAAAATAGAAATTACACTCATTCTTTTAGGAGATCATGCGTAACGAACTCCACAAAGCCACCATTAATATGATGGAAAGTGTGAAATATGCTTTGATGCTTTATTCATTTCCCCAGCTCATTTACCAGTGCTATTTTGTGGGAAGCCGTCAGGGGGGGATAAATAGGTCACTTGTCCCATGCCCAGGGGGAGAGGGCCCCCAGAATTTGATCCTCATTACATTGTATCGATTGGGTTTGGGGCCATTTCAGATGTCTTTATCCTGGGCCCAGCAAAAGCTGTCAATGGCCCTGTTTGTGTGAACATATAGGGTTTTGGTCCACTATTCGGAGTAAGCAGAACGAACAACCAAGCGCTCCTTGGAGAGAGAGAGAGCCAGGTCATGACTTCAGTTGAAGGGTGTTTTCTGGGGGTGGAACAGGTTCAGAGGCAGGGCAGAGGAGCAGCATTGATTTCCTAGCAGTAGAAAAGTGTTGGGGAAATCAGATCAATGCAGCTATTCCTCAGTGGCAAAACATGGCTTTGGAAAAAAAAGAGATTCAGACGAGCACAGGCCAAGCTAAAGGATGGAGAGTGTGAGAAAGAGAGAGTGAGGAAGGGAGGGAGGAGTGAGGCTCCTGCTACTCTGTTGTTCATTGCTGTGTGGTAAACAGAACCGTGATGTGGGTGGTGAAAAGAGAACAGCATCCACAACTTCCTCTGTTTACCTCTAGACAGTTCTCACAGGTCAGGCCATTTTTTTCACTGTGTGTCCATCACCTACAAAGACACCTTGCAGAACCGTGATGTGGTGGGTGGTGAGAACAGCATGAAAACTGAAAGTAAAGTCTGTGACACCAAGCTCCCGTTTTACTTATTTAAATGTAATTTTTCGGGCAGCATGCCCTTTATCAGACATGTGATTTTGTTAGTCCTGCACCCAATCTTTTTGAGGCGGATGTGCATGTTTTTCTCCTTTTTTACAATTGGTGAGAACAGCATCCACAACTTCCTCGGTTTACCTCTAGACAGTTCTCAGGTCAGGCCATTTTATCACAGTGTGTCCATCAACTACAAAGCCACTTTGCAGACAACAACGTCCTCCTCACAGTTTGTTTGGAACGTTCTATTGTTGTGACTCAATCATTCTATTTGCAATGAATTCCATGTTTCAGAACACAACTCATTTCTAGGCATACTGTACTGTTGTATGGATAGTATAACCACATTTCTGATATTATTTTAAATGCATAGTAAAACAGTTGAAACATGTCCTGAGTGAATGTTCCGCAGATTTTACGTATTTGTTTTTATTTAATTTGGTTGTTTTGTGACATGTCTTGTCTAAACTCATTTCCTCTTCTTCCTATGGTCCAGGTACATTACTCAGCAGAATTTTAAACATGCCCTGAGTGAATGTCCTGCAGCTTTTAACGGTTTTAGTACCTTTGCTTTTTATTAGTAGTTCAGTCTGTCGCATGACTTATCTAAGCTCCTTCCCTCTTCTTGGTGTGGGGCAGGTATATCACCCAGCGGGGCCATAAGCTGGAGATAGGAGCTCCGCGACCCCCCGCCACCGTCACCAACGCCGTGTCATGGAGGTCAGAGGGCATCAAGTACCGCAAGAATGAGGTCTTCATGGACGTCATTGAATCTGTCAACCTGCTGGTGAGCTGGTCATGCTAAGGATTTCATCTTTAGAAATATGCAACCTTTTATTAATGGTTGTGGGGCCAGCTATGGTGTAATGGTTAGGGCGTTGGACTGTAGATCACAGGGTTGCAGGTTCAATCCCCACCCTTCTTCCCTCCATGGCTGAAGTGCCCATGAGCAAGGCACCTAACCCCACACTGCTCCAGGGCTTGTATCCAATACCCTGTAAATATCGGTAAGTGGCTTTGGATAAAAAAATGTCAGCCAAGTGTAATGTAATGTAATGTTTAAAAGCTTCAAGACAAGTGAGCATTTGAGAAAAAAAATGTAAACAAACAACAAGAATTGAAAATAAACAATGGGCATTTCGCTTTACTTCTATTTTTTTTTTAATCCTGAACTTGCTTATTTTGATGATTTTGAGTCAGAATACTAGCATTGAGTTCACCGCAGGTCAGGCTCACATACCTTCTGAGCAGCAGGTTCAGGAAAAACAACCTTTCCCTCCACTTCCTGGAATTCAGCCTCGGACAAACAATCCCCGATTTCCTTTAATACACGAGCCTCAGTCTGGCCTAGAGCACAGCCGCCCTCAGCCCACCGTGACTGGCATTCTTTTGGCCTTTTGCGGTGGTGTGATGTGATGACAGTTTCCATGGACCAGGAAACCAAAGCGTGAGTAGAGTAGTGTGCCCTCTTTGGCAGCCTGATGCAGGGGGGGAGGCTAAATGCCTTATTGCTTTCTAATTGGACATCACCATTCACCCGTGCAGCCCCCGTAATGGCCTCTCTTTGTGACGGGCCACTTTCTCAGCCCCATTCTGTCTGCAGGATGATTCAGAACGCTTGTTTTTTTTTGTTTTTTTTTTGTAAATACATGTCCTTTCTCTCCTTTTTTTCTTTCTATTTTGTTTTGGGTTTTTGCCTTTTATTACAATAGCACTGTGAAGGGAAAGGGGCGAGTATGGGGAGAGAGAGAGATGGAGACATGTTTAGTTTTCTTTTAGTTTGGAAATAACTCGTGCCAGATTCAAACATGGGTCCCAATGGGCAATGTTGCCTGTTTATGATCAGGTTTATTTGCGCACTGTGCCACAGCACCCTCAATAATTTGAACAGCTGCTTCTGTTACTTTTAACTTTCTCCTTTTGTGATTGTGAGACAGACAGAAAGAGGGAGAGTGTTTTTGTTTTTTGTGTTTGCACCGCTCCCTAAATGCTTTCATGGTCATGCCTTGTTTCTATTCTTTGGCGCTGTGTGCGTGTGTGTGTGCGCGTGTGCGTGCGTGCAGTGGCGGAACAATTGCACACAGCCAGGGCCCCAGAGCAAAATACTGATAGGGCCCCCCCATACAGCCTGCCAAGGTCATGATAGCGCCCCCAACAACCAATACTGAAGGGCCCCGGGTCCATGGGCAAATGCTCTGCATGCCCAGGCAATAGCTCTGTCTGTGTGTGTGTGTGTGTGTGTGTGTGTGTGTGTGTGTGTGTGTGTGTGTGTGTGTGTGTGTGTGTGTGTGTGTGTGTGTGTGTGTGTGTGTGTGTGTGTGTGTGTGTGTGTGTGTGTGTGTGTGTGTGTGTGTGTCTGTGTGAGAGAGATTTGTTGTACCTGTCCTTGAATTATTGCATGGGCATGTCTTGTTTGTCTCCTGGCGCAGGTCAGTGCCACGGGCAGTGTGCTGCGCAGTGAGATCCTGGGCTCCATCAAGCTGAAAGTCATCCTGTCCGGCATGCCCGAGCTGCGCCTGGGCCTCAACGACAAAGTGCTCTTCGAAATCACGGGCCGTAAGTTGACACATTCACATTCACATTCGCACTCAGGGCTCTAAATTAACTTTTTTTCATCACTAGCCAAAATGGCTCATGTTAATCTTACTACAGTAGTTGTCAAACACTCACTAATGGGACAAAGTGGCTAGTAAATTGATCTTTACCAGCCAAACAGAAATTTCAGCAGTATTTGGCCTGTCGGCTGGTGTTAATTTAGTGCCCTGCTCACACTCCCTCTCTTCACCTATCACACTCTGTCTTTCCTCCTCTCTCCATCCTCATCCTCTATTCCTCTCCCTATCCTCCTCTTCCTCATTTCCTCTACCTTATCTCGAATCCCTGTCAGTCTCATTTTCTTTCGTTGGGCTTCGGAGTGCCGGATTATGCGGCCCCGGGCGGACGTCTGTGTTCTAATCCTCCCCCCAGGCAGTGGGGGTAGGTGGGAAATATCCCGTGTGCTGGCTCTCACCCCAATCACCACACCCCTGATATTACAACCATGGCCGGCGTGTGTGTGTGTGTGTGTGTGTCTCTTCCTCCCCTCCCTCCACCACCACGCTACGTGTGTCTCTTCTACCCTCTGTCTACCCCCCCCCCCAAACACACACACACACACACACACACACACACACACACACACACACACACACACACACACACACACACACACACACACACACACACCATGTTGTGTCTCTCCCCCCGCGCCGCAGCTGGCTGGGTTGCAGACTAAACAGTGGGATAAGGTGGTCACGTGACATGCGGATCTCAGTTTTTTGACACGGCCTGAAGTATGATAGTGGTGATGAATACAGAGTACAGCGCGTATGGGATCTGATTTCCACAGGGAAACAGTGAAATGATTGGATTGACTGCACATTGGAGTGACTGTACAGGGCCACACCATATAGGATGTTTCAAACTATTTTTCTTTTGCTAGTTTTGCTAGAATCAAATCATCAGAAGCTTGCCGTGAGGTTTTCTTCGGGGAAGCTGAGGGGGAGAAAATACTTTGTCTGTTCACAGAGTTGGAGTAGTGACAAATCATACATGTGTGTTCTTTCCTTCATGAGGACTAATTGTGGGGGTTTGATATTAAGATAGGGGAGAACTATAGGCTTTTGTTCTGTAGATAGCAATCATGGAGAGTAGATTAGAGCAGATCTACTTGTACATCCTGATGGAAATTGAGGTGTTTCAATAGCCTCCACATAATACAGATAAAGCACTTGGCAAGACAGATCAAGCATACTGTATTGTACAGATTAGCACACAATCAGATCTAAAGCAGATCAAACATACTGCACACATATGTACACACACTGTCTCTGTGTGCATAATAATGTAACTAATAATTGTGTGGCATAATTATAGTAAACATAATTTGGACTTTTTGATTTTTAAATACTCCTGCCCTCAGCTGTAGAGAAACGGAAGGAGGAGAAAGAGTGCCCTCTTATGGCAGGGACGTGTAAATATTCACACAGCATGATGAGCGGGCTGCCGGGCAGAGCTGTATGATCCATCTGTGTGACTCAATCCCACTATGAGCAGATCAGTAGGTTTTAGGAGGGAAATCCCGTTTATGGACTTGAAAGGATGAAGCAGATTACACCAACCCAGCAGTGTCACCAACACGATGGGAGACGGGACAGGACGGGTGCAGGCGCAGGGCACTGCACAGTACAGTGTCCAATCAGTGATCAGCGTTTCTTTTGAGCGAATTCTGTCTGATGCAAGGCATGGTGTTACAAAATAGCTGGATTTCAATCGGGATTTAATCGTGGCAATAGTGTCGTGCCTTCGAGCGCCCTTGAAGCCAAAACATACTGGCAGGCTACTGTCTACTTAAGTTTCATGCTATTGCCTCTTACATAATTATTACAATGTAGTTTTGTTTTCTTCATCCTGTATATAATTAATTATTGGTTATATTTCATTTTGTTATAATTTAAAAGAAAATTCTGCAAGAAATCACTGATCGTGATTCCGATTTTGAGCCAAATTCTCGTGATTATCATTTTTTCCATAATCATGCCACCCTACTCTCTAACATTGTCTGCTTCAATGGTCTGGCACCTGTTATTTTGGATGTGCGCTGTGCACCCCAACGTCCAAATGCCAGGTCTTACAGGTGCCAATCAGAGCTGGAAGGTGGTGATGTGGCACTTCCTGTGTGACCTTTAGCGGGTGCCAATGATGTCCTTAGGTGGCCATCATCCCCCATCAGGCTGCCAAGGGCAGCGAGCCAAAGCCTTCCACCCACCAGCGGTGCCCCTCACTGGGGTCTGTGAACCTGCCTGGCCCCTGTCCTCCCTGCATCCCATGGAGAATGTGATGTATTTTTCAGAGACTCACAGATTCACATGGTGTGCTCACACATCCGGACTGCTTGATTTTCCTCTGCTCCTCTGTCACCTGGGACACTCTGTGTGTGTGTTTTTTTTTTCATTTCATTCTGTCTGTCTATCATTGTGCACACAACTTTTTGGCATACGTATGCAAACACATCCCCTACTTGGCATACGCATGCAAATACATCCCCTACTTGAATCAGCTTGTTGGGTTGCTGTGCATGTCTTACATTTTCAAACTGAGATTGACGGCTGTAAAAACTGACTGTCTAGTTGCACGTAAGGTCATTGGTCATCAAGTGCTATTATGCTGCCATGATTTGGACTATCTCGTATATAACTTGAAGTAAACAGACGCTCATTTGTAAACAGGACCACCCTGCCTGCCTGGCATGCCCATCAACGCTGACTGAGTGACATGGAGACTTTATTGGTGTTAGGTTTGATTGAGAGGGGAAATTGCAAATCGCTGTGCCTGGGTGAATACATTGTGTACCTGTCCTGAATATAAATCAGAATGATGTCTTGTGTGTTTGTGTGTGTGTGTGCGTGTGTGCTATTGTGTTATGTATTGAAGGGGAGAAGAGCAAGGCAGTGGAGCTCGAGGACGTGAAGTTCCACCAGTGTGTACGTCTGTCGCGCTTCGAGAACGACCGCACCATCTCCTTCATCCCCCCTGACGGCGAGTCGGAGCTCATGTCTTACCGCCTCAACACAGCGGTCAGTGGCTCACGACTCCTTTGCTTACACAAAAGGTTTGAAGTAAGGAGTCCGCACACATAGCCCCATAATGCACGCCGTACCATCTGAGGTACACTGTAATAGTCATTGAAATGTGTAATTACCATTGTACGTACTACTCTAACATGGCATAACATGGGGGGTTTAGGGATTCACTACGACTCGGTCATTGCCATTCTGGTAACAACACATGTACAACACCGTGTCTTAACGGATTAAACATTTAAAAAGGGATTTTAAGTATGCAGACTCCTTACTCCAAATTTACAGTCAGCCTTTGTCCTGCACCTTTTCCTGGGATGAGTAAAATATTCACCCTCTGCTCATTTGCGTCCACAGACTCAAATGACTCAAAAAAAAAAACCCCTCAAAATACCCTAAAATGACTTTTCTCAGGTGTATTTTCACACTTCACAGTGTTCTGTCACTCTTTCCCAGTCCTGACATCCTGGATCTGGCCGTTGCCTCTGCAAAGACACATTCAGAACTTCGAAACTTTCAAAGGGCCTTCTTTAACCACATTTGATTAATATTCTGTCAGAAACACAGCAGTGAAACTATGGATGTCTGAAATGTCAATGCGAAGTTTTAAAAGTGATCCCCAAAATATAACGTCAGAATCCACCATGCGCACATCATTCATATACGGTATTTACCCAAACCCAAATACACTGCAAGATAAAATAAATATCTTCACCGCCATTGTAAAGTCAAACTTTGGCTCTCCCACTTTTGTCCCAACAATACAACACGCCTACAAGACGAATGATGCGATACGCAATGATATTTTCCAAACTGCTGGAGAGACCGAATGTACAATACACTGTGAGCCTCTGTTTGCTGTGTGAGACGAGACGTACCGGTATGGTGCTTTTTGAAGGGAGAGGCCGAGCTGGAGAGACAATAGGGCCTGATGGGAGCTGCCATGCCAGGCTAGAGTGGGGCTGGGCTGAGCTGAGCTTGTGTGTGATTCATTACCCTGCGCCTGTTTCCTGACAGGTGAAGCCTCTCATTTGGATCGAGAGCGTGATCGAGAAGTTCTCTCACAGCCGAGTGGAGATCAAGGTGAAGGTATGGGACACAGGCGGTCAGCCAAGCGTGCCTCGCCGCGCCGCACCGCACCGCGCCACACCGCAGCCCAGGGTTACCGCTCGGCCCCTTCCAAGCTGCGGCATGCTGGCTGCCACAGTTGCTTTTGACAAGGGGGCACTTACAGGAGTGTTGCTAAGTGCACCTCAGCCATAGCTAAGGCTGGAGGGACGTAGTGCTGGTGGTGGTGGGGAATATTATTTTATGTGAAGACTATTATATAATAATGCTAATAGATCATTGAAAAGCCATTAAAACTTTTATATATTTTTATCATTAGACATTTTATGCATCTCGAGGGAAATTAAGACATCCAATTGCTTAGAGAACAAGCACATCCATGGGCACACTTATTTCAGAGCATTAGAGTCATAAAATTGTAATACACACTATTAGCACAGTTTGAGTTGTTTATATTGATTGCGCTTTGTTATTACGATTGCTGTGGCTTTTGGAATTGAATTGCTTTGTGCTGGGCTCCTGGTAATGCCGCAAATACGGCAGCAAGATTCTGAAGCTTGATTTATTCTTTTCTTAAATCTTATCATGCAGGTACTGTGTGGCGGAAGTGTAATTGGACAGCTTCCTACTCCTCATGTGGCACAGCCATACTTACCATAGATAAGATACTGTATATCTTGGAATGGCACTGACGGTTTGACAAATGGGGGCGTGATCAGTGTTAGTGCTGATAGGGCCTAGCCACCTAAGGCATGACTGTGGACTCACTCGATCAGGGGTGGGCAATCCGTTTTATCTGGCCCTGGATATAATTTTAATGTTATGCTGCTTCACATGAAATATGACATTTTGTAAAGAAATCTTAGGAATTACATTTCCAATACAATTACCGGTAAGTTATATTCATGGGGCCTAGAGAAGGTGGGGTCTGTTTTAAAGGTGTCTACCCTCAATATAGGCCTAAATTGCATGGGGAAATCCTGATTTGTGGTCATATTACGGCCCTCGGAAGACTTTTACGTTTCCCCATCCCTGCACTAGACACTGTCATCCTATTCCTGTCAGATTCTTTGTCATGGTTGCAGCCAGGTTCTGTTGTACAGTCATCTCTCTCTCTCTCTTGCTCTCTCTCTCTCTCTCTCCCTCTCCCCCTTACCCCAGGCTCGTAGTCAGTTTAAGAGTCGCTCTACTGCCAATAATGTGGTGATCCTGGTGCCGGTTCCGAGTGACGCTGACTCGCCCAAATTCAAGACCAGCACGGGCCAGGCCAAGTGGGTCCCCGAGAAGAGTGCTGTGGAGTGGACCATCAGGTCCTTTCCTGTGAGTTTTGGCACCCACTATTCACAGCTTTGACTCTTTAACTATTTGACCTTCATTCATCTAATTTCATACCTCCATTTCATCTGAGGTATTCATCTGAGGTATCCTAGGCATTAACAGTGTATCATTTAGCACAATTGCAGTACACATGCAAAGAATATTCCAGTTTTAAATGGTAAGGGGGCAGTATTCGGTTTGTGCACGAGCCATGTACCGTACTCTTTTATTTATTCCAAATGTGGCCTTGTCAACGGAATATTCCAGAACTTGTTTTGAACTGAATACTTACAATATTCTGTTTGAAATCAGGATAATGGTTTATATTACTGGTGCATATAACTGCAGTCAGTAACACATTTAGAAAAATGGACAGAATATCAGCAATAGACAATCATGACTAGTTTGCATTGAAAACACACATATGAGGTGAGCTGTTGTGATCTTAACACAGATCTTAATTCATGAGCTCGAGCTCAAGCATTCCTGGAGGCATGGGGCTTCTTGTGCAATGCTGCTACGTGGAATGACTATGCTTTGAAATGCTGTTGGATAGGATGATAACATCTTAAATTTCAAAAAAATGTAGTACTGCTCAAGTCAAGTCAAGGTTTTTTAAATGCTGTGTCAGTTAACAGCAAAGACAAGGCAGAGAGTCTTTCTAATACACTGAAGATGAAATAATCTTTTAATAAAAGTTAAAATGACTTTAATATAACGGCTAAATCATATTTGATTAACTTAAAAACTAAAAAAAATGTTTCAGCCATAGTATGGCCTTCAGTCATCAAAGCGTCTAATACTGTATGTCCAAGAACTTGCAGTGATGCCCAGTAGCATTGTTCAGAAAGCTGCACAGTGTATCATCCTCATCATCCTCATCCTCATCATCATCATCAGCAGCAGCAGCAGCAGCATCAAAGTCCATCAATCCTGAAGGACTTTGTCCATCCAATCGGTTGAAAAGTGTTATTCCATACGGTTTGTGCTATTTGCAGCTAAGTGCAGATGGCCCTGTACTTAATGTCTGCCAGCTTGGTAGAGAACAGGGCGTTCTTCAAAGCTTCCCTCCCCCTTGCAGAATTGCAGGCGTGACTTGTTTTACCCGTATCGGCTTGTTTTGGGATACTCAAGCCTTCTGAGTGCATGGGGTCCATTAGCCACACAGCCTGCCTGCCCAGCCCAGTGCTCCATCCCTGACAAATCTCCAAACAATCTGCAGAGGGGTGCGGTCCGGGTCATCTCTATCCCTCAAGGGACAGGGGAGAAAATGTGGCGTTTTCTTTTGTTATGTTGCCAGTATCGGAGCTTTGCAGCTGTGGCAGAAAGGCACACGGGGTGGGCAGACGGGGAGAGAGGAGAGAAGTGTCCGAGCTGATAAAAGGCGCTGCGGAAATGAGGACAGGCCTGATGGCTGTATCTGATAGGTGCAGTGAGTGGGGGGGTTAGCTCTTCTACAGCCACTGTGGTTTACAAAAGAAGCAAAATAAACAATGAAGTCAACCTTCAGGATGTGGTTCTGAAGTTGAAGTTGACAGCCAAAGTAGAGACTCCTCACCCATGAGCCTGCGTGCCTGCCTGTCTTTTGGAGGCTGTGCCACAGTGTTGAGCAGGAACTATGTGGCAGCTTTGAAAAATGCAAAAGTGTGTGTGTGTGTGTGTTTGCTTGGCTGTGTGGATGAACTGCAGAGGTAGGTAAGGCAGCACTCTGCATCACAGGGTGATTTAAAGAAGTCACATGAGCACGGCTCTACCTCGTCAGCACTTTCCTCATCTCACTGTCCTCCTTTAATTAAAGCTTGTGATGATGGCCGTGCCTGATCTGTCTCTGAGCACTTATTAGAACTTATCATATCACCACTGGATGTCCTAGGCGGCTCAGAGCATTTATACAAGTTGCACTAGTCTGATGTGCAACATTCTATACCTTGCACATTTGCATTAACAAGGAAATATGGGCTTACAGTATGTTCATGCAAGCGTGTATGAATATAAGAGAGAGATGGAGGGAGTCTGTGTTTAAGGGTTAGTAAATTTGGTGTGTGTGTGTTTGTTTGTGTGAGAGTATGTCGAGCGAGATAATCAGTGTTTGCAAGTAAGTGTTATAATACTGTGTGTGTTTGTGTGTGTGTGTTGTAAAGGGTGGAAAGGAGTTCATGTTGAGAGCTCACTTTGGACTGCCAAGCGTGGAGAGCGATGAGCTGGAGGCCAAGCGACCAATCACGGTCAAGTTTGAGATCCCCTACTTCACCGTCTCTGGAATCCAGGTGGGTGGACTGTCTGGCACTTTACTGACTTTTTACCATACCAATGTGGGGATCCTATTGGTCGACCCTACTGTATTTTACTTGTCTATATCAGACATTATCAAATCTATTTCTGAATTTCACAAACAAGTCAGCGGATGGAACATGCAGGCATGTTTTTACTGTGACCCTGAGGTCTGTTTAAACAAAGATGTTTTATACTTTCTATTCACCTGAGTAACTCTGGAATCTCTCCCCCTATTCCTAAATTTGGGCTAGTGATTGTAATGATGGACTTTAACTCTGCTTTCATGCCCAGGAGTGAATTAGGGAAAGGAACTTACTTGTCTTAACTGCACAAATAGATGTAATGTAGGGTGATTTGATATGCATGGTGTTGGGTTACATCAGTGGTTCCCAGACAGGGGGTTGGGACCCCTAGTGGGTCACGGAAGAACTGAAGGGGGGTCGCAGACAAAAGGAGCTTGAATTAGACTTGTATGGTTAATCGATGTATTTGCTGTCCTGTGGATTTCTAGCAACATTTCTTGACCATTAATATTGCTAGATTTTCCATTAAGAGTTTGTCCGGTAATATTGCAAGAAATCCATTTCAAAGTTCAAAAGGGGGTCCCCGCTGGAAAAGTTTGGGAACCACGGGGAGACATTATTACAGCCCGTGAAGTCCAGTTGCCCGTCTATGGCTAACAGACTGTCTGAAAACTGAACTGACATTTGACATTTGACCTTTGAACTGACCTGTGCTTCAATCCTAGGTGCGCTATCTGAAGATTATCGAGAAGACTGGCTACCAGGCTCTGCCGTGGGTCCGTTACATCACACAGAGTGGAGGTAACGACTGACTGAAGCACACAGGCTCAATTTGCTGCACTGTCACACAATCTAGCTTAGAATTTGTGGGGAGCAGGTCTGGACTGGTCATCTGGCATAGCGGGCATTTCCCGGTGGGCCCCGCACCCTTTTGGGCCCCTATTTTCAGAAATGTAAAAAATGTTTAAAAAAATCTGCACTCCACTAGTTGTGAGGGGCCCCTTTAAGCCAAAAGTGCCCGGGCCCTATTTCTCCCCCAGACCAACCCTGGTGGGGAGACAATGGTGGCTCAGCAAAACGATACCGGATACCTTGTCTTACTCTGTTTACTTATTCATATACAGTAAATGTTTAAAGGGAATCAGGACCAAAGTCATGACTCACGACGCTGCCGATATTTGAGTTTCGTGGAAGCCAGCATGCCCTGACATCTTATCACAAATCTGTGTAAGAATCTGTTTGTCTTGGCTGTTTCAGTAACACGCCCATGCAGTCAAACTCAACAACAGAAATAAATGTTTCTTCTTTCACAGCTATTCACACGCTCTAATGTTAAAAGGAGAATTGCTTCCAATTTCTGTTGCTCACACTATGCTAGACTTGTCAGTGCCCTAAGATGCTTCATTTTTTTTGTTTAGTCCATCTGAAATCCTGGCCAGCTAACGGGTGAAAGGGTTTGTTTACATACAGTAAAATAATTTCAAATGTTATGCAACATCAGCAGACACCTTACAACACAGTACTAACCTTTGGGAACATATTGGAGTATGTTAAGACGTTCCATAAAATATGTAAACAAACACATGCCCCCAGCTGGCCAGGAGCTCAAAGAGCTAAACAGAAAAATGATGTGCCGTTGGGTACTGACAAGTGAAGGGTAGAGAAAGAAATACAACTGCATGTTGAAAGTGGCCAGAAATGCTCCTTAACGCCATCGGCAAAGAAATGTGTTGCTTACCTTAAGTACTGCGAGCATCGATTGTGCAACTCGCTTCATGGCACAAACATTTGTCACGGCCCTAATGTGGAATTGAGCCTGAAGGTCTCTAGTCTCTGGCTAGCCATGTGGTCGCTACACTAACTCTACATCACTGCCACTCACAGATTACCAGTTGCGGACCAATTAGGAAGGAGAGCCAAACACCCCAAGAGCCCAAGAGGATCTCTGTTGCCTCAGATCTGTTTTTCCTCCCCCGACTTGGATGTTTCCGAAACACTGACAGCAGAGCACGGGAGGGGAATAAGTTATACTGAATGGCTAGAGTCGACCAACACTTCCAACTGCTAATGTCCTACATGTACAAAGCGTTGCGTCTGTCTGTGAGGTCTTCCCACCTTGCAGAGAGTTTTATTTGAAGAGAAAAGGACTCTGGACTTTTTTTTACATCAAGCCCTCTTTCAAATTTCTACTTTTTTTGTTTTACTCTTGGAATTGATTGTCTTATTAAATTGTCTGTGTTTTCTATTGTAAACCGTCTAATATCTGCAGGATGATTGAGGAGAATATTGTTAGCCGATCGTGTGTCTGTGGCTGATGGAGTGCAAGGGATCTGAAGTTGCACTGTCTGCTTTTTTATTACTGAGAGCGGGTTTGTAAGCATAATATCCAAAGCTCATGAAATTAATACCAAGAGCACAAAGATCGATGATTAAGACCGAAGGCCTTGGCTCGTGCCAAAGCAAGAGCTGTAACACTATACACAAACTAGAGACTTTGTATCGAGGTGAGCTGCAGTAGCAGAAGCGGCATAGAGACCTGAACAGTTACAGCACTGTGCAGTCATCATCCTCCCACATCCTCATGTCACTGGAACAGACATGCCGTGTGCACACACAGCAGACAGTGAAACTTTACTCTCTCTTTCTCTGTCTCTGCCTTCAACTCAAGTCAGCATCTCCAGCATTTTCTCCCAAGACCAAAATGCAGTAGCCTAGAAATGCCATACCCTACATTCAATGCTGGCTACTTACTGTATGACGTTTTTTTTACTGGAAACTGGTGGAAAAGAGATGCAAACTCTCCCAGGGATAATAATAAAGCTGTGCTTTCCCAAAGTGCTGGCACTCCTCCACTCCACTCCACTCCACTCCAATCCTGTATATATTTTTTGGCCATCCAACTGTACTGAAGTAGGTGTTGCCACAGGGAAGGTGCTCTGAGTCCGAGTAACTTTTTTTGCTTATTGGGTATGCATCACGCTCCTTGTGTTATCAGTGATGCTTCCTGCCTGGTTAGGATGCGATGGGTTTACTGCAGAGGCTGCAGAATTTCTTATTGGTCGTCTGTATGAAAGACAGAACTTTTCTTTCGGTTCAATTTTTTTTTTCTTTGTTCAAATTGCGGCTTCACAACAGAGCAGCAGTATGATAACTGGCCCTAATATTTATTCCATACCAATACACAGCAGTGTGCTTTTAGGTTTATTTAATAAATACTATGTTATATTCATGGGGGATTTTGAAATGGGTTTATGAATGAATTTTGAGAATAAATAAAATTTTGTAACTGAGCATCATGACTAAGTACTTTTTTTAAATGAAGGGTTCACATTACTGACTATACTTGTGCAATTCTGTATGTTTGTCATTAAGGATTCATCCCCCATATGCACACAGTCACATCATTGTTGAGTAGTATTGTGTGAAAGGTAAATTATTTTGCATCCTTTTTACAATGAAAGAAATATTAATGAGAAGTAATCAAATCCTTAGATCAAAGTACATGTGCCTCATATGTTTTGATATCCATGAATGCACAATTGGTAGGAGGTGGTCTCTGCTGGGGGGGGGTCAAAGCAAAAATCAGTCAAAGCACCCGAGGCCAGCACTCTTATCGTGGCCTGCATGTGTGCAGCCGATGCCTGGGTGACAATGGGTCAAATAAATAGAGGGCCATTGTGGCGTGACGACGGCCCGCTGGATGCGTCACAATAGGACTGGTTGTGGTCTGAGGGAAGTGGCATTACCCAGCACTGCTTGGTACTTTCTCGAGAAAACAAACACACACACACACAGGCACACGCACACACACACCATGCAACAAACACTCACACACACACACACCAAGCACACACACACACACACACACACACACACAGGCACACGCACACACACACCATGCAACAAACACTCACACACACACACACCATGCAACACACGTACACACACACACACACACACACACACACACACACACACACACACACACACACACACACACACCATGCAACACACACACACACACACACACACACACACACACACACACACACACACACACACACACACACACACACAATGCATCACACAGTATCTGTCTGTGTGACTCAGCTCCAGTAACACTTCAGCTGGCTCTGCTGCCGCTTTATGGCGTGCTTGACATATACTATACTGCAGCCAATTACACAACGCCTGATGCTCGCCCACCACATATCACACGCACACACACACGCACACGCACACACACACACACACACACACACACACACACACACACACACACACACACACACACACACACACACACACAGCTACAGGACACCAGGGAATGAGATGTAAAATGAGGCCAGGATAATTGATACAGACATAATGGCATGTCAGTATGAGTTACACACACACACACACACACATACACACACACACACACACACACACACACACACACACACACACACATACACACACACACACACACAGGAAGCAAAATAACAGAACAGAACTGTCAGGTAGACAGAGGGAGACTTCGCACATGCCTGAAGCTTTACAGCTGTCATGCACAATAATGTTCATTTGAAATAGCACTTTTTCTCTCTCTCTCTCTCTCTCTCGTTCTCTCTGCACACACAGAGGCCATACATGATGTACATTCTTTATTTAGGACTGTTTGTGTGAACAGTCGAGTCAACAGCAGAAATCAGACAAGGATTCTTCAAAGGTTGAAAAGATCACCTTCATAACACAGCATTAATACTAAAAAGCACTTGCTTACAGTAATTAAATGCCATAACATGATACCACATATGAGTGGCACAATCGGAATAGGCCGCTATCATAAAAGTGGTTACACTTCACATTGCGGATCCCTAATACCGGTAGTTAAATTTGAATGTAATAACCATTTAAAAAACATAATATTTCAAGTAATTACCATGTTTCTTGAGAATTACTTAGCCTCATGTAGACAGACAGACAGACAGACAGACAGACACACCAGTATGTACAGTATGTCTGTCAAATCCATGAAGCCAACAAATGTTCTGAAAGCGGCATGATAATTACTTGTAATATAGTGTTATAAATTATTATTACATTGCAATTACTAAATAAGACATATTTATTCATATTCATTCATTTACTACCTTAATAGTGATCCGTAATGTGAAGTGTTACCATAAAAGCTTCACTTGGTTTGGTGATAATTAGATTTTTTCCCCTCCATTCTTCTCAAAATTTCTCTCATACTGTGCAAATCAAAAAAACAAATTGTATCCAAGCGAGGTGAAGAGGTATGAATTCACAACCATGCAAGTCAAGTCAGTGTTTGTTATCGGGGAGTTGCCTAGTCATGTTCTGCTCGCGCTGCTGATGCTCTTGCTGCCGGCTTCCCACCAAGACAGCGACCACGCACACACACACGCACGCACACACGCACACACACACACACCTCCAGTCCAGATGGACGTCTCTGCTTCTTGGCACGCGCTCCCCTACCCGAGTCACTGAAATAGAAGTGTGAAGGACAGACGTGTCGAAATTAATTGCAAGCCCAGGGTGTTCGCAAAAGGCCGGGGCGGTGTGAATTGAAAGAGTGCCATGCCTTTTTACAGCACAGGTCCAAGGTCCATATCCGTCCCCAGATCATTTTTTTTCTTCCCTTTTTCTGTTCTGATGGACTGACTACCTGCAGAGAGGAGCCACTTCTCTCCACAGATCCGTTTGTTTGTGAGTGTGTGTGTGTGGCAATCACACGGCGAATCATTGTTGGGAAATCGGTTTATCGTAAAAACATTTTGCCACAAATGCGACTGAGTGAAGCAGATGCATATCCTCAGTTGCAGTGGGGTCATGTGCTCATTTTGTTTCGCTGGCTCGGACCACCATATCGAGGCACAAAGCCAACTAGGTGATGGACAGCGCATCCTCAAAAAGCCCTTTTTTATACGCACATCAGCAGTTCTCCTGTCCCCAGTCCCAGCTCAGACCAGCACATCCAGGCCCTTTGACACATGGGTCAGTTGTACCGGGCCCCAGGGAGAGGGGGGTCGGGCCCAGAATTGGAAACCCATTACATTGCATGGACTGAGGGGGGGCTTTTAGATGTTTTTGTCCTGGACCCGGCAAAATATGTCAGTGGCACCTGACCACACCACACAGCAGTCATATGAGCTGTGCCAAGCTAGACGTGGTCTCTCTCCGGGCGTCCCGCATCTGTCCCGAAATGGTGAACACGCCCGCCGCCCTCTCCCGCAGTCTCTGGCCGGGGCCCGTCTGCTCGATGACGAACGTGGCCAGCGCGTAGACGGCCGTGAGGAGCACGGTGAGCCCTCCGCCGGCCAGCAGCACCACCCCGGAGATGTACATGTCGTTGAGGGCCTGGCCCGGCTTGGGCATGTGGTTGGCCAGCGCCAGGTCCAGCAGCACGGCGCCACAGATGAGCAGCACCACGCCTGTCAGCGCCACCGCCTGGAACACAAGGCCCACCACACGTAGAGAATTCACAACTTTTAAAAAAATATATTTTTTGGGAGTTTTCAACTTTATTTAGACAGGACAGAGAAGAGTAGGACAGGAAATGAGTGGGACAGAGAGACGGGGGAGGATCGGGAAATGACCCAGATCGGGAATGGAAGCCAGGTCGCCCGCGTAGCAGTCCGGTGCCCAGCCGACTAAGTCACTCTGGACCGAGAATGAACAACTTTAACTTCATTTATTAAACAGGTAAACCATGGCTACTGCATGAAAACTGTCAACATTTCAACTCTGCATAGTTGGATTTTTACATGATCTATTTTAACAATGTGTGCAATATCTTTTACCTGTTTATTTTAAACAATCTGTGCAATACTTGTTTTTTTGGGGACCATCAACCTGTCGAGGGACTTAAGATCAGAAATTCGCCTTTATGGCTATAATCCTGAATATTTTGCATTTGTTGTAGCCCCTTAATGCACGCTGTTCCACCAGTGAGAGGCTGTAATAGTCACTGAAAAAACTTGACTATAGTACAATAGTACTACACCACTTTGACAGTGCATAGGGTCTTAAGTAATACATTACGACTTGATCATTGTCATTCTGGTAAAAGCTAATTTATAAAAGGGGCATTGTCCTACTGGGTTGAATGCTGTTAATATATGCTGTCCCTTTGTTAAATAAATAAACTTCAGTTCCAGCCGTGGCTCAAACGGTATTGACAACACATTGTCTTTTACGCACGGGGACCCGGGTTCGACTCTCTGCCACTCGTATTCCTGTCGTATCAAATAAATGCATTAAAAAGACTCTTATAAATATTTAAGTAAATAAATAAATAAAGTTGAAAGGTCACCAGCAGGTCCGCCAGCCCTCCGCTCTTCAGCATCTCGATGCGGCGCCGGCTGCGTACGCAGTTCATGTCCTGCACGGCCGAACTGAGCAGCTGCTTCAGCAGCACGGCCAGGGCCAGCAGGCAGAGGGCCGTGCCCACGCCCAGCCGCCACTCGCTGGACACGCTGGTGGTGGTGGAGAGCAGGCCCACGCCACCCAGGCCGCAGCCCAGGATCAGCAGCACGGCCACGCTGTAGCACAGCAGAGACTTGCGCGGCTCACGGAACCACCACAGCTCCACCTGCAGAGGCAAGACAAGGCAAGATAAGGTGAGGCGAAATGTATTTATGTAGCTTGGCAGACACTGGCAGCTCAATGTGTTCTAAAATCAAATATTAAAGTCTGAAACATGTTGAATAAGATGAAGCAAAAAAAAAGTAAGTGGGCCCTGCCGTGGCTCAAGCAGTAGGGCACCACACTGCTACACCAGCGACCTGGGTTCGATTCCGGCCTGTGTCTTTTGCTGACCCTTCCCCTTCTCTCCATCCTCAGTTTCCTCCTGTCTGCCTCAACTGTCATGTCATAAAAATAAAGGCCCCAAAAGCCCCCTCCCAACATGTGTACAGTTTATATACTGTATATATAAATGGTAAATGAAGACCTGCTCGTCCAGCAGGTCGCGCTGGATGCGGGCCGGGTCGGCCATGGGTGGCACCACCTGGGGCTCCTCCTGGGCCACCGGGGGGAAGTCCTCCAGCTCTGACATGGCGGCGGCAGTGACAGCGGCGATGGCCCCCGGTAAGCCACCGTCACTGGTGGGGAGGAGCACTGTATGATGGTTTCAAAGCCGAGGCGGTCTCAGAACGGAACCTGTGAAATACACAGTACAGGGAAAAACTGCACTGAGGCTAAGCATTCAGAGGTGGACAATCACGATGAGTAGCTGGTTCTACTTTTGAACACTCAGAACGGAACTTGTGAAATACACAGCACTGGGAAAATCTGAGTAATCGAGGCTTGTGATGCAATACTGAACACTCAGAGGTGGCCAACGGAGAGTTCAGAAAATTCATTTAAAAAAAAGTTGTCATAGCTGGTTGTACTTTTGAAAACTCAGAACGGACGCCCTACCGTGGCCTAACGGTAGGGCACTCGTCTGCCATGCGGCCGACCGGAGTTCAACTCCCGGCCCAGGTCCTTTGCCGGCCCTTCCCCATCTCTCTCTCTCTCCTGTCTGTCCTTCACTATCTTGTGTCATGGAACATAATAAGGCTTGAAAAGCCCCAAAACATAAAACTCAGAATTGAACCTGTGAAATACACAGTACAGGGGAAAAACTGAGTAATCGAGGCTTATGCTGCACTAACCATTTACAGGTGGACAATCATGACTTCAGAAAATTCATTAAAAAAAATCTTGTCATAGCTGGTTGTACTTTTGAACGTGACACAGTTCATTCCACTGATTACCTCCCCTGTTCTATAAGACTGAAGAGTTCTGCTGATTAGAACTATAGCTGACGCAGTGAATAGCTGTGTGACGAGTAGACGAAACGGGCTTGTCGCCTGCACTCTGAGGCTGATTGCTTTACATCAAAGTAATGCAATAATATATATCCTGAATACATTGTAAGGTCTTGCTGCAAACGCTCCCCTACAGTAAGCAGGCAGGGGTGAGTTTCTCAAAAGAGAAGTTGTTAGCCTGTTAGCAACTTCGGTAGTTGCCAATGGGAAAATGCATTGAAAACAACAAAGTAGCTAATGTAGTAAGCAACTTTGGTTTTGAGAAATGCACCCCAGAATTGTAGACTCATCAGCAGGATTAGGCTTCTTCTTCTTTCTTTATAAGCTTTAAGTGACATTGAGTGGTGGTTAAGTCCGGACATACTGTAGGGATGACTGAAGAGAGGAATACATCAGAGTGAACTGTGAAGTAATCTATTGTAATGTGCAAATAAGGAAGAAAGGAAGCAAACACAAGGCAGCTGCAGCCTCTGATAAGTCAAACACAGCGGCGTGAAGAGGAGAGGAGAGGAGAGGAGAGGAGAGGAGAGGAGGGGGGGGCATGGTGTCACGGCCACTCAATCATGGGCAATAGCAGCTATCTCTACAGGGGATGAGGCTGTTCACTCCAAGTGTGCAGTGGCAAACTTGGCAAGTTTTTTTTTTATCAAAGCATTGCTGCTAGAAGATATAAAATGTGTGCTCTTTGTGTATGCTGGTATACTGAACACTTCAAGTAAGTGCTGTGTGTGCGTGGAGAATAATGAGCAGTAGCACGATTGCCCTTTGTGTGTGTGTGTGTGTGTGTGTGTGTGTGTGTGTGTGTGTGTGTGTGTGTGTGTGTGTGTGTGTGTGTGTGTGTGTGTGTGTGTGTGTGTGTAATTATTTTGGCCCAAGGGACATATTGACTATTGACCGAAGGGCCAGATGTCGCAGGCAACTTGCCTGTGTCAATAATTAGAAATAATGTGCTGACATAACAAGTTGGCTTTTTCATTCCAGTACATTGTAATGAAATGTATTTACAATGAATAAAGTAACCCATGCAATTGGTTAACGTCAGACCTGCAAGACTCCAGTATTCGGTGGCCATTAGTGTTTGGTGATCGCCTGATTATCATCGACTTTCAAATCTCGTACCGAGATTCTGGTCTGACCAAGACAATAGCGAATAATGTTTCCAAACGGCATGGTTAACCCACCTCCCTCGGTTTGCAACTGGTCGACGCCAGAAAGGGCTGTGCCGAAGTTTAAACCAAACATTTTCTTGGTCCCAATAGAATGTCTGCTTAAACCACATCACTGCCTTGAACTCGCCTCTACCCAGGACCGTTGGAGCTGCTCAAAGATGATTGCTTCCCGACAAAGTGGGTGGAGTTCCCCAGCTATAGGCGGAGCTCAGAAAGTGCTTGAACAAGCTCTTGCCCTGACTAATTTAGCAACGACGAAGGCATTGCGTCATTAGGAGGGCGTAGCCTGGCTAGTTGGGTAAATCATTTTGAATGTCTTGTTAAATCTCTGAGTGCCACACCTGAATCCCAGACCAGAGTTTTTCCACAGTTTTCAAAAACTGTGCTATTTCAAAGAAGCGGTGCAGACCAGATGGATGACACCATCCCCTAATCCAAACAGCAACACTTTATTAAGGTTCACACGTTAGCCACTAATATTCATAAAGCCTTTATTATATCCTGATCACATAACAAACTCTGCAAGTACAGTTGAAAACAGACCAGCATCTTATAATATCACTTTTCTGACAAGTTATCCACAGCGTCAATAGAAAACCATAGTAAACAGATCTGCTTTCTGCCCCTTGCTCAGTTGTAACCATAGTGACATAGCCGTGAAATATACAGTGCCCTCCATAATTATTGGCACCCCTGGTTGAGATGTGTTTTTTAGCTTCCAATTATTTTTTTTTTTTTCTAAATAATATGGGACCTTAATGGAAAAAAAGAGAAAAATCCAACCTTCAATACAAGTGCATTTATTCAGTGGGGAAAAAAATCCCACATGAAGAAATAATTATTTGACATCAAATAATGTGTGTCACAATTATTAGCACCCCTGGTGCTAATATTTTGTACAACCCCCTTTTGCCAACAAAACAGCCTCCTATAATGTTTCACAAGATGGGAAAAGACAGAAAGAGGGATCTTCAGCCATTCCTCTTTGCAGAATCTCTCTAAATCATCCAGAGACCTGGGTCCTCTCCTCTGTACTCTCCTCTTCAGCTCACCCCACAGGTTCTCAATGGGGTTGAGGTCAGGGGACTGAGATGGCCATGGGAGGAGCTTGATTTTGTGTCTGGTGAACCATTTCTGTGTAGATTTGGCCATATGTTTAGGGTCATTGTCTTGCTGAAAGACCCAGTGACGACCGAGCTTCAGCTTTCGGGCAGAGGGCAACAGATTTCGATTTAAAATGTCCTGGTATTTCAAAGCATTCATGATGCCATGCACCCTAACAAGGTTCCCAGGGCCTTTGGAAGCGAAACAGCCCCACAGCATCACTGACCCACCCCCATACTTCACAGTGGGTATAAGGTGCTTTTCAGCATGCACATCTTTCGTGGTACGCCAGACCCACCTAGAGTGTTTGTTGCCAAAAAGCTCAATCTTGGTCTCATCTGACCAAAGCACACGGTCCCAGTTGAAGCCCCAATACCGCTTGGCGAACTCCAGACGCTTGCGTTTATGATTGTGAGTGAGGAAAGGTTTTCTCCGTGCATGCCTCCCAAACAGCTTGTTGGCGTGTAGACAGCGCCTGATGGTTGATTTGGAGACTTTGTGACCCCAGGATGCTACCATTTGTTGTAATTCTGTAACAGTGAGCTTTGGAGATCTTTTGATTTCTCTTACCATCCTCCTCACTGTGCATGGTGGCAAAATAAACTTGGGTCCTCGTCCAGGCTTGTTTACCACTGTTCCAGTTGTTTTGAACTTCTTAATTATTCCTCTCACAGTGGATGTGGGCAGCTGCAGTTGAGTGGCAATCTTCTTGTAGCCTCTGCCTGACCTGTGAAGGTCGACGCACATCTGCCTCACTTGTATGCTGAGTTCCTTTGTCTTTCCCATGTTTAAGAGTGGATAAGAGAAATGGCCTTGGTGTCACGTCATATTTATACCCCAGGGAAACAGGAAGTGATGAATTACTAATTAAATGTTCCTACATACTCTGGTAAACTTTGTAAACTACTGTAGAAATGACAGAAATGCTTCAATTATATTTATTTCCTGGGGATTGTTAAGGGTGCCAATAATTGTGGAACAGGTGATTTAATGAAAAATAATTATTTTTTAGTCAAGGATTTTTTTTATTTTCTTACAATTCATTTGAGTTGAAGGCTACATTTTCCTACAATTTTCAGTGTGACAGTATTCTTCTGCAATAAACACTGAATTTATTTTAAAGCTTTTAACACATCTCAACCAGGGGTGCCAATAATTATGGAGGGCACTGTATGTATAAGCATAACAAGGTCCTAGACACATATTCTGGTAACACTTTATTTTAGGGATACATCTATTAGCAATTATACATACAATGTCCCTGTATAAGTAAGGCATGTACAAAGCAAAATCAAACATTTGTTAGGCATGTATTCGCAAATGTCTTGGTCATGCACAATAAGGGATTTATTACCAATTTAACCTTAGTAAGGACCTAGTAGGCATTAGCGTTTGCTTAGTACATGCCTTACAAGTTACTTATGCAGGCATTAACATTGTATGTATTAGTGCTAATAGATGTATCCCTAAAATAAAGTGATACCCTAAGTCTCCTAAACAGACAGTAGATACCGTAGGCATGTATTAGTAGTGCCAAACATGTGGTCCCTATTCTAAAGTGTTACTACCCAAACCACTTTCACTACCAGGTACAGCATATTCATTTTTAAGATCAATTCTCTGCACCCTATGTGTATAAAAGACAAAAAAAACCCTCAAAGCGTGTAGCTTTTGTAAACTGTAGCCCCGTAACAAAATAGCTTCATGAAGATCCACTGAATGACCAGAGACGGGATGAATAGCTGTCCAATATAACGCCAACAACATTACAGTCTTCAACTTTATTTTAGCTAAACATTAACAGGGGGGAAATTCTTTAAAACTGACTATAGGTTTCAGGAGGAAGTTGGTTGACATCTCACAGGGTTGGTAAACTTTTTTATGTAAATCCAGAGCACTAGAACAGGTGAGCGGTGTGCTTGCTGCTTCCTCCACGCAGCTGTTCCTCACTTCTCTACTCCTACACATAATGCATCTCCATAGGTGGCAGAACTACTCCTTACAGACAATCACATGCAAACGCACACACACACACACACACACACACACACACACACACACACACACACACACACACACACACACACACACACACACACACACACACACACACACACACATTCATTTTTCTCTGTCTGCTCGCATACACTATCTCGCACCCCACACTTAAAAACATTAAGCATTAAATCGATGCACCAAGGTGTAGTATAGTACTCCTGCAGGCAGGTAGAGAGGCTGAATGTGTGTGTGTGTGTGTGTGTGTGTGTGTGTGTGTGTGTGTGTGTGTGTGTGTGTGTGTGTGTGTGTGTGTGTGTGTGTGTGTGTGTGTGTGTCTGTGTGTGTCTGTGTGAGCGAGAGTGCGTGCATAAACGGCGTCAAAGAGACACCGAGACAGAGAGGGGAAGAGAGAAAAGATGATTTTGTAAGAGTGTGTGTGTGTGTGTGTGTACTTTGCCATCCATCTCTCATCACAGGCTCAGGTATTAATCCTTTTATCAATGGTCCATCTCGGTGGTCGGGCCGACCCTCAAGGTTGCTGCCCAGACAGCTTGTCTTTACAATGCTGTCAGCAGCCTTTACTACAGCAGTCAGCACACCTCCCCCCCCCTCCCCTCGCTCCCTCTCCCTCCGCCTCGCTCACTGGCAGGGCTGGACTGGTAATCTGGCATACTGGGCATTTTCCCGGTGGGCCGACAGTGACCAGGGGCCGATACTATTGTTTTTGTTTCTTTTTTTGTTTTATTTTTTACACAGAGACTGTCCCTCTATTTAGATGGATTGGCCCGGTAGATGGATCTTTAATATACTAGACAGTGGACTGAGAAAATCATAATGTCGTAGAAAATCAGCGTGCTATGTGAGGGGCTGGTATATGCGGAAAATGCCAGGGGTGTTTTTCAGGCCCAGTCCAGTCCTGCCTCACTCCCTCCGCCTCGCTCAATGGCAAGGAATTCTAGCCGTGCAGAGAAGAGCAGAGCACACACGCAAACACAACAGTAGCAAGCCCGCCCGCCCGCCTGACTGACTGACTGACTGGCGTTGTCTTGCATTCGTTAAAATCAGTGGTTCTCAACCTTTTTTTTTGAAAAACGCCCCCTTGTCCTCATCACAGGCCTCCCAACGCCCCCCACTGACCTCATTATTAGCCTGCCAACGCCCCCCTTAGTATTAAAACATTATTAAATGGACTAATGTACTGTACCGCAATGGCAACTAAGCCCCATCCACTCAGCTGCATCCTTCTTAACGTCCCCCTATAGGGCACTCCAACGCCCCCTTGGGGGCTGTAGCGCCCCCGATGAGAAACAAGATGGAGAAAAGGGATACGTGAGAAGAGGAGGCCGACAAACTAACTCCACGTCCAATTTAATGCCCCTCCAGCAACTTTGGATTTTGCCTGTGTTTACCCCTGCAACGATCCTATCCATCTGCATTCAGAATTGAAACAGTCTGTGTGTGTGTGTGTGTGCGTGTGTGTGTGTATGCTTGTGCGTGTGCGTGTGTGTGTGTGTGTGTGTGTGTGTGTGTGTGTGTGTGTGTGTGTGTGTGTGTGTGTGTGTGTGTGTGTGTGTGTGTGTGTGTGTGTGTGTGTGCATGTAAGAGGAGATGCAGGCATGTCTATGAGTAAAGCATGCCAAAGTACATGCCAAAGGGTGTATATAAAGTGTATATTTCTGTGGGGCGTATCCGAGTGAGACATCTTGAACATGTGCACACATTGGGTGTATGCTGTATGATTGACACTGTGTGTTTGGGTCGTGTGTGTGTGTGTGTGTGTGTGTGTGTGTGTGTGTGTGTGTGTGTGTGTGTGTGTGTGTGTGTGTGTGTGTGTGTGTGTGTGTGTGTGTGTGTGTGTGTGTGTGTGTGTGTGTGTGTGAGAGTGTGTGTGTGTGTGTGTGTGTGTGTGTGTGTGTTCGTCCAACTAACCCCCCCACCCCCACCCCACCCACACACACACACTCCTCTGCACATAGTACAGTACAGTACGTGAGTGTTAGTGTGTCTCCATGTGTGTCTAAATGTTCTGGTGTGAGTCTTCTTCCTTTGTCTTCCTTTTATAATTAGCTCCCAGTAGGGTTGACAGTGACGGCCTTCCTTGCTCCCGGAAATAGGAGTCAGTAATTGAGGTGACACATGAAGGCGAGAGTAAAAAGCAAACAATCTATAACCACCAGCACCCACCCCCACACTCCTCAACTCAGCACCGAGGACCGTAGCTACAAGCACAAGTGATGAGGCAGAGGACCTCAGCATCTCTGCACTGTTTATTGCCCAAAAAAATGAATAATAACTCATGCACGTACACACAAACACACACGCGCACACACAAACACACGCACACCTGCACACTCAAACTGTGCGCGCGCACACACATGCACGCACGCACACGCACACGCACACGCACACAGGCATGCACGCACGCTCGAACGCACGCACACACATACACACACAAAGTCTCTCTACCTCTCTTTTACATTCAAAGATTCCAAATCACTGGTCATACTACGGTACATAATAATTACCTTAGTTATTGTGCCAGCTTCCTCTCTCCTCTCTCGACCAGGGTGGGCTGTAGCAAAAAAAAACCTCGAAGTCCTTGAGTCTTAGATCACCAGACTGGCTGGTGCAGCAGATGTGCAGCTATGTGAAAGAAAGTAATTCTGTGATCATCATAAAAGAGTGGCTAATCAATTGGATCTCCTTTGTCTGGAAAATATTCTGTGCAAGGTCATTCAGAACTGAAGCGGTGAGGGGGAGAGGAAAAAAAAGATCTCGCTCAGCTTTTCTGTGCTGTTCCCAGCACAAACTCACTGGTCGTTGCACTTTTTCAAAAAAATCCTTTACAGTCACCTCTTTTGAAGGGTGTTTCATATATTCAATGTGAATATTTTTTTGCAGAATCTTCAGTTTGTAAGGAAAGGTGGCAGGGTTAAAGGTGGGTGGAGGTTGAGAGGGTTTGGCATCTCTCTCTCTCTCTCTCTCTCTCTCTCTCTCTCTCTCTCTCTCTCTCTCTCTCTCTCTCTCTCTCTCTCTCTCTCTGCCTTTTCCTTTTGTTCTTTCACTCTGCTCAATAATGGAAAATAGAAATCAAACTGGCACTGACAAATCCTGAATGCTTGGTGTCATCCAGCTGAAGATGAATGTGTCATAGGATGATGGGTTGGTGTGAGTGGGTGGGTGGTGTGGTTGGGGTGGTGGTGGTGGTGGTGGTGGGAGTGGGGTGGATGGTGGTGGAGGTCTGGATGTGGTGTGGTGTGATGTGGTGCTGAGTGTCTAGTCACTCCAACTGAAGACCAGCAGTGCCAATGTCTCCCGACGAGCAGTCAGTCCTCCCGACAACGGGACGACTCCCATCAGGACAGGCTGAATTTCAAACCCCACGAATGAATCGCTCAGCAAACCACCAGCATCATCAAACAGCTCCCGTTCCCCATTCAATTATTCATGATGACCTGGGAGGCCACAATGAAGCGATGAGAAAAAGGGGAAATAAATAAATAAATAAATAAACGAATGAATACACCAAGGATACAGTACAAGAAAAAAAAAAGTACGAGAATGAAGTGATGGATTGATCCAAGGGGTAGTGCCCACTGCCTGTCTGTCGGCAGTCCTTCAACTCCAGACCAGAAACAGAACGTGCGCGCGCATACACACACACATGCACCAGCGCAGGTCAGTCAGACTGTCAGGTACAGTACGGCGGCACACACACACATTCACACACACACACACACCCCTGCAGCGGTAATTCCTCCCAGACTACGGCGAGATGAGATGAGATGAGATGAGATGAGATGAGATGAGATGAGAGGAGCGCATGAAAGGTGTGAGAGAGAGAGAGCTCAGGGTGTGTGGATGTGGAGGTTGCCTCCAGCGGGCTTTGGCCTTTTGCTCGCCTCCCGTCGCTCTGATGATCTGATGGGGCTGCTCACTGAGACGGCCAGAGCTCCCTGCGACTCCTCCTCGTTCCACCTCCACCTCCTTCTGCTCTCTCAGTGACACAACCTTCTCCTCCTTCTCCTCTTCCACACTGAAGATGAAACACCTTCTCCTCCGACTCCTGTTCCCTCAGTGACACAGCCTTCTCCTTCTTTTACACATTGAAGATGAAACACCTCCTCCTCCTCCTCCTCTACTTCTCTCTCAGCGACAAAGCCTCTACCCTCTCCTCCCGCTCCTCTGAAGATGAGAGGTGCCTGACTTGGTGTGGAACCCGCTGGACCAATGCAGATGCAGTGTGTGTGTGTGTGTGTGTGTGTGTGGGCGGGGGGTGCTTGTGTGTGTATGTGTTTGAATGATTGTTGAATTGTGTTACAATGTGTTTCTTTGATTGTGTTTGTGCTTTGATGCGTCTGTGTGTGTGTATATAGTGGGTGGGTGGGGCTGATGAATGGGGATCATTCAGAGAGCCATCCGGACGCCATGACTGTGGCTGGCAGCATCCACACGCCTCTCCTCACTCGCCCCACACCTCCACACCCCGCTCCTCCTCGTCCTCCTCTGGCTTACTCCTCCTCCCCCCAGAGTCGCACACCCTCCTCCTCCTCCTCCTCCTCCTCCTCCTCGGCCGGCCCTCACACACACAGCACAGACCGCCGGCCAGAGGCTACGGGACAATGAAACGTGTCAGCGGATGCATCCTGTTCCCAACTCAGCACAATGCCAACGGCTCCACAAGCCCTGTGAAAGGAACAAAAGACAGGGAAGAGAAGAGTGTAACAGTCAGATATGAAAGATGTTCAGAAAATATAACAAATCGTCTTTACTTTTCTTTCATTTTCAAACTGACAGAGAACCAGCTTGTTTCGCAGAAAGTTTTGCCTTTCAAGCTTCAAAGTCACACTTTGGGAATCATAATATGTAATTTCTCCCCAAAATATTGGAGCTTATATAATATACTAGAATATAATATAATGCATTTCATTGTCACTATGCATATGCTTAATCTACACTATACACCTTTCACAATGAGATTGCAAGCACTCATTTCAGTGCAGACATTAAAGGGATATAGCCATTGAGAGTAAATAGAAGGATATAGCCTACTCAATAGTAAAGGGATATACTGTACAAAACAGTGGGATAGGCTGTTCACGAAAAGGTATATAGTATAGAAACAGGGGGATATTTACGTCACAGTATAGAATCATAGAGTAGGACAGGACAGAACAGAACAGAATAGAGCAGAACAGAACATAGTATAACAGAATAGAACAGAACAGAACCGAACAGAATATAACAGTATAGAATAGAACAGAACAGAATAGAACAGAATATCTCAATATTGCAAAAAAAAACCAAGAAGAAGGACCAGCAGTTATGCAAACGGCATGAATACCAACAACATATGCTGATCAAAGCCATCAATCGTAACAGTACACGCTATGAATGGAGCTAAGAGTGCCGGCTTTCAATGGAGCCACTAGAATGGATCCATTTGTCTTGCGACATCTCCGCACACACCGCTTACATAATTATAAACACTAAGTTACAACTATCCACTTGACAGATCGGAGAAGCACCATCGATCACCAAACTATGATATATGTCTCACTCTGTCAGAAGCACTCTGTCTCTCCATTGCTGTGAGAACGCCACAACGAGATGCTCCAATTTAAAAACAAGACTTTCTTTCTTTCTTTCTTTCAAGTCACGTCTTCAAAAGTAAAAGCACACTTACTTTTCCCTTTAGCTGTCCGTCTGTGACGTGTTTAATCCTGCTTTATCAGTGGGAGCACATGTCTCTGGTTACCAGACAAGCACAACTTCAGGAAGGGAGAAGGCAAGCACCACCACAACAAAACACAGCACAGCATGGCACAGCACCTCTCTCTCTCTCTTCTTACTCTGCCATCCCTCTCTTCCTCTGTCGCTCTCTGGCAGCCAGACTCTCTCTCTCCATCTCCCTCTAGCTTTGTGATTTTCACCTTTTTCCCCTCCTCTCTCTTGCTCTCTCTCTCTCTCTCTCTCTCTCTCTCTCTCTCTCTCTCTCTCTCTCTCTCTCTCTCTCTCTCTCTCTCTCTCTGTTCACTCACATACTAACATACTTGGTGATATTCACCTCCCTCTCTCTCCTCTCTTCCTCATTTTCATACAGTACTCTCTTTCTATCACACTTTTTTTCATTCTGTCACTTCTCTCTCGCTCTCTTTTGCACACACAAAGACACATCGAGTTTTTTTCTTTCACACTTTGCCTTTCTGCAGCACATCTAATGTTATGGGGGCCAAGCTTGATAAGCTAAACTCAGCAGTGCACGGCCCAGCCCACTCCCTCCCTCCCCGACTGCTGCTGATTCCCCCTCTCCACTCCTCCCTGCCTCTCTCCTCTTCTCCCTCTGACTGCTCTCTTCCTCTCCTCCCTGCCTCTCCTCTCTGCCTCTCACCTCCCTGCTTCTCTCCTCTCCTATCTGCCGCTCTCCTCTCCTCTCACAGCTCCCCTCCCCTCCTCTCTGCCTCTCTCCTCCTCTCCCCTTCACTGCTCCCCTCTCCTCCTCTCCTCTCTGCCTCTCTCCTCCTCTCCCCTCCCTTCCTCTACCATCTACTCCTCTCTCTCTCGCTGCTCCTCTCCCCTCCTACCCTCTCCTCCACATATGGCCAATTGCCTACATACTACATGCAAGAACTATCCCCAGTTAATGTAGTTAAAACATACTCTGTATACAGTACAGTATACCACACTTGCTAAATCAACCAAAACAACGTAATCCACAACTTAACACCAAAGTTACCCTCCCAAACAAATTCATAACAACTTGACCGTTAAAGCATCGAGCTGCGAAGATCACATTTATGCAAAATTACCGGAATAATAAAAGACAAATAAAGACAATCCACATATGCCAGTGAGATTCCAAATTCCAATACACATACTCCTGTTCTAAGTAGGCCTACTATCTGCTAGTGAAGTTGCCTGCATGTATGAGCAATAGCTCTGTCTTTGAACTCCACTTCACCCTATCTTCTACCCTGTATCATATGCATTCACTCACTTCTTCCAGCTTAAAAGCACTACCCACAAGCTTTGTTGTGTGTGTGTGTGTGTGTGTGTGTGTGTGTGTGTGTGTGTGTGTGTGTGTGTGTGTGTGTGTGTGTGTGTGTGTGTGTGTGTGTGTGTGTGTGTGTGTGTGTGTGCGTGTACCCGCGTATGCTTGTGTGTATGTATGCATGTTTGCCACACACACACACACACACACACACACACACACACACACACACACACACACACACACACACACACACACACACACACACACACACACACACACACACACACACACAACAGCAGCAGCAGCATAGACACCTTAAACTGGGTGCATACATGACTTACTCTCCCCTCCCCTCCCCATCCCAACCCACCACCCCCACCTCCACGCCCACCCAGAGCACAGAGTCATTCCAATACCTCGCCTTTACGTGCCAAGCACCCTGAAATAGGAGACGGGACACAAGTGCACTGCATACATTACATTACATCTACAACCTTCTTATATGCACTGCAGCGCACTTGCACGTGTGTGTGTGTGTGTGTGTGTGTGTGTGTGTGTGTGTGTGTGTGTGTGTGTGTGCGTGCGTGCGTGCGTGCATGTGTGCGTGCGTGCGTGCATGTGTGTGTGTGAGAGGGAGAGAGAGTGTGTGTGTGTATTGCTGTTTTGTGTGAATGAGTCTGGAGACTCACTGAGAATTCAGTGCATGCATTCAATGGAGTATAGGAGCAAGATGAAAAAGGAAATGAAGCTTTTTGTGCTTTAGAGAGATTTATTTTGAAAGTTTCCTCCCTACCAACTATGTGTTTGTGTGTTTATTTCTGGAACTTTCTTTGGTGTCTTGCATGTCGTAGCCCCTTAACGCATGCCGTATCTCCAGTGCCACGCTGTAATAGTCATTAAAAAAGTTACAGTAACTACCATAGAACTACAAAACTATGACATAACACAGGGCCTTTCGTAATGCACTACAACTTGGTCATTGCCATTCTGGTATCAGCAAATTTACAATGCTGTGACTGAACGGGTTAAAGCTATGCAGTGCCACTCCTCTAGGGTTGATGATCTCTGAGTGTGCGCTGTATGTTTTTTATGCCTGGTGTGTCCTTTTAGGTGTAATTCTCCTGCCGGTACGCCCCAGACACCCTCGCAGCAGAATTCACGGCTCCACTTTATATTATATTGCAGCCCAGCCCCAGCTCGAGTCCCGGTCCTGGTAGGGCGCTAGCGAGGAACAGCTGCAATTTATAACTGCTAATTAAATCACCAATTAGCATGCGTGTCCCTCCAGCTCCGCTCCTGCTGACGGATGAAAAAGCGCGGCGTGGTGCTCACCTCTCCTCTCCTCTCCTCTCCTCCTCCTCTACCTTCTCTCCTCTCCACCCATCCCTTGTTCCGTAGAAGCACACACATATACTGTATGTACACATACAAAGGGAGCACAGACAGTGTCTATTGCAAAACACACACAGACACATGCACAGCAACACACACACACACACGCACACACACACACACACACACACACACACACACACACACACACACACACACACACACACACACACACACACACACACACACACACACACACACAGACACACACACACACACAAGCGTACCTGAACGAACACACCCACACACAGGGGACACATTCATTTTAGCTCTCATGAGCACGCACTCGCACACGCACAAACACACACACACAGACACACACACACACACACACACACACACACACAGAAAGGGAACAATCGTGCCACTCCTCATTACTCTCAGTGATATCAGCTGGCCCATTCTAGGTTGTCCGACACCTAACCTAACAGGGCAGGCTTCCAGCAGCGTCTGACTCTTCCACTCTGCTCTGCGTATCTCACCTCTCTTCCCTTCTCCTCTGACCTCATTTAGTGTCGTCAAGCAGGGCCGCCGCTAGACATGAGCAGAGTACGCAGAGTGCTTAGGTCACCAACTGGTGCTTGGGGCACCAACCACTTTGCCCCCCCCAAAAAATGGGGCCTCTTAAATTGAGATTGACAAAAAAAACGTCATGGAAAAAATATTGAATTACATTATGAGGGGGGCCTCCTGACCAGCTATGCTTAAGGTATCCAACACCTTAGCACCGGCCCTGTTGTCCTGACTGCCTGCCGCTGCGTTGCACTGTGCTGTCCTGTGCTGTACTTCTGTCCATCGGAGCCACACACCTGGCCCTAATCTTTCACTTACTGTATATGAGGTGCATGGGTTATGCTGTTCCTGTTCAGAGGCGGAGATGTGGCCATTTGTCCCAGTTAAATTTGAAATATTTCCAAAACTGAGTACCTAAAGAAAATGTTGTTGGAAAGTTCTCTTGGCCAAGGTTTTTTTCCCCCCTAGAGTAACCTCGATTTAAAAGTAACAACTATGGTGTTCTAGGTCATTTTGTTTCAGAAAATGGAAACCAGGAAAATGCACGTCCTGCTCTTCGAAGAATTAGAGAGGGAGGGAGAGAAATACACAACCTAAAACTCAAACAAGGCTGAAAAATTAGTGTTGCCTTTCGTAGCTGACAGGTAGAGAACAGACTAGTGTAATGACAGCTTAAGAAAGTCTAGATGGATGTGAACTAGATGAAGGAGTAGCCTACAGAAAAGAAACACTGAAAATGAACAAGAAATAGGCTACTGTGAGGGAAGAAAGGACAAAAACCTCAACAGACAGATATTTGCTTGAATAGCCTACAAGAGAGCTGAGAGTGACAGTAAATTGCACTGAAAGATAGACATACAGTACAATGTAAACCACTTTAGGTGCTCGAAGGAGTGAAAGGCGCTGTATAAATGCAGTCCATTTACCATTTACACGCCATTGCAGAGTCCACAATGCATACAGATAAGCCTATTTTAGGTCTCTGTAGACTGTCATTCTTATATCAAAAAGAGGTTGAAAGACATGGAAAAGTGGAGAATATTGCGGGGGTGGGTGGGTTTGTGAAGAATTAGTCATGCCAGGTGCCAGGTTTAAGAATAGAATTTATGTAAGTTCATGAGACAATGGATGAAGAACAAAACCTGTCTTGATAGCTGACAGTTGCTTAAACTGTCAAAGGTTAAGTTGGTGCAGAGGTTAAAGGAATAATGGTAGGGCATTGACAACTAGGTACCCACTAACAATAGCAAGCCAATAAACAACCTGCAAAAGAATTCAAATAAGTTTGGCTGATATGACCTGGCAATCAATGAACTGCTCGCATTGCACCGTGTGAAGCGCAATTTCCCATGTAACAAACTGGCAATGGCTGGTAACACAATTTCGAGTCTATGGAACGACTGAAAATGTCTTACCAACCGTGGAACAATATCAATATGCTGTGACAAAGGCAACACTGACATGTTCCGCACAAACGTTGCGAACATAGCCTTGACTACATCTGTCTGAACATGGGGTTACGTGGCGAGCCGCAAAGTAAAGGTACACCCGTAAGGAAACTTAATAGTGCGTCATGGTTTGCTATCATCTTTACACACAATCACCGTCCATGGGGACAGTAATCTATATAGGCCTACCGGTGAACAGAACAACCTTGTATTAACAGTAAAGGTAGATAAATTCTTACCTGTGCGAAGACGACATCCAGCGCGTAAAACTGACCGCTCGGTTACCGTTAGTTCGGTTCCTATCTCTCAGGCATGCAGACCCAGCTTAGGTTTCCATTCCGTTGTTTTACTAACGTCGTGTCACGGTTCTCTCGTGATTATAGTCATGAGACAGCTTACTGTCTGACAGTAGTACAAGCCTAAATGTTGTGTTAAAAATCATGCTCTCACTGTGCGTAAGGTGTATCCGCTGTTTCGAATGGACTTTTGCCCCGGCGGAGGTGTGGCTCAGACGAGCAAGTCAGTGAGTGCCTCTGAAATCTCTTCTGTTTTCCGCGGGGACTCCCGTGGTGAGAACAAACAACACCGTGAAGTCCGCGTGTAGCCAAGACGATATTACAACAACACAAGGGCTCATCCTGTTTACCTCCGAATGGGGTTGTTAAAAAAAGGAACTTTGAGCCCCTTTGTCGTTGTCTCGACTACTTTCCTTTCCGGTATGTCGGTTGGCCAAATAGAATATCCACATAAAAGTGGACAGCAAAGGATGTCCGACCCATTTGGACAATTTCTTGGCAATCATGACAGTTCAACAATATTTTTTTCATCAAACATCATTTTCAGCCTCAAAGGCCTCCTACAACAACATCTTAATGGTGTTTTTTTGTTTTGTTTGGGGGGGGGTGTTCCTATATTTGGGTTTTACAGGGTTAATGAAACAAAAGCAACTTCACATTTTCATTCTCACACTTTGGTTTAATGTATAGGCTAATACTTTTTTTTTCATCTCTGTGAACCTGAAACAGAATATGGAGACACAGAACATGAACTATAGCTTTTTAAGGGCAGGTAGCTTGGCGGTGGAGGGTGGCCTGTATGGCAGTCTTGGGTTTTACAGGGTTAATGAAACAAAAGCAACTTCACATTTTCATTCTCACACTTTGGTTTAATGTATAGGCTAATACTTTTTTTTCATCTCTGTGAACCTGAAACAGAATATGGAGACACAGAACATGAACTATAGCTTTTTAAGGGCAGGTAGCTTGGCGGTGGAGGGTGGCCTGTATGGCAGTCTTGAGGATATCATGTCCTGTATCTCTTGCTTCAGGCGAAGGATCTCCTGGTTCTGGAGCTGAATAATACTCTCTGACTCATTGTGGAGGTCCAAACGATGGACCGGGTCTAGCAGGTCAGATCTTGGTGTTGCGGTGTCTGGTGGGAGAGAATCCAATTTTTTAAACAGGAATTTGGGACTCATTACTCTCCCTTAAAAGGAAATAGTGGTGTGAATTATGAACCAGTTTGTAGTTTGAGGTCACATAGTTGTTAAAAGGGGAAATAATGATGCAACAAGTAGACTGTTGTGAATAAGGTCTACCTTATAGGTAATAAGGTCTACTTTATAGTCCAATGTCGATCCACCACAACCTTACACCAATATGGCAAGCAGAAACACTACTACCTAAAACTAAAAGCCTTGCCTGATTTTCATAGACTTCAGATCACGTACCGCGATTCTGGTCTGACCAGGACTATAACGATTAGTGTTTCCAAATGGCCTGGTTAACCCGCCTCCCTCGGCTTGCTACTGGTTGAGGGCTGTGCCGAAGTAAAAACCAAACATTTCTTAGTCCCAATAGAACGTCTCTGCTTAAACCACGTCACTGCCTTGAACACGCCTCTACCCAGGACGGTTGGAAATGCTCAGTTGATTGGTTCCAGACAAAGTGGGTGGAGTTTCCCGCTGTGGAGGGAACGGAATCCTCATACACAAGCTCCTGGCCCTAGTGTGTGCAGCTGAGTCGAAGGTGTTGCGTCCACCGCTAGGGCGGAGCCCGGGTACTAAAAGCTAGACTGTTTGACTCAAGTCATTGGTATATCTTTGTTGCATGCCAGGATGAAGAAGGTTTACCATGATTCTTCACTGAGATGTGCTGGTTGGAACACATTTTCAGTAATAAAATGGAACAGGGAAATGAAGCTGAGAGTTAGTTCCCATTCAAATAATGATAGCTAGCAGGTAATTAGTTGGTCCATGTTGCATCAAATGTTTGCCAATTGTTCGGTACTTCCCCATTCAATTATCCCAACCAGCAGAAGTTTGTAACCTGGGACAATAACCTGGTGAGGTTGCTTGATACAGTGGGAAAAATGCAGTCAATTCAATACTGAGACTATACAGTCCCATTCAAGTTTAGTGTTAAACACTGTTAACACTTTTAGGCCAGATTATTTTATAAAACAGTGTTAAATTCAACCCTCTAAATGTTAATGCAACATTCAAATAATTGAATTAACACTGTCTTTTTGTACTGTTTGGCATAGCTGTTACACAATTACTTCCATTGTTACTGTACATATCCAGAAACTTCTAACTATGGGGTTCCTTAAAGGTGCACTGTGTAAAATAGTGGCCAGAGTACGTATTGCAACTATGCTGCTCATTCATACTTTTTGAAGGTCGTGGTAAGTATTCATGAAAAAAGGTAACCGCTGTGAATGGGCAGCATGAATTCTGGAAATAAACTACTAAAAATAATATTTCACAGTGCACCTTTAAAATGGGGGAGGGGGGTCTTGGGGAGGTGTTTGGGCATGTCTTTGACGAGAAAGAAAATCCTCACTGTCCCACTATTCCATCTTACAGTAGTAGTTGTGTCAGAGAATTCAATAAGCCCATCCATCCAAACAACTGCTGAGGTGGGAATAAACAAGGCAGGCAGGAGTTTTTTTTTTTAACTTCACAACCTTTAGACCCACCCCCCATCATTAGGCTCTCGATGTGGAGAAAGTGTTCGATTGGCCATCCAGCCCAGCCTCACCTGTGACCTCGGTGGGCTGCTGTCTCTGTTTCTTGTTCAGCCCCAGGAGGGTCTCGTAGTTGTGGAGCTGTGAACGCGTCAACTTGAGCTCACGTCGCAGGTTGTTAATTTCAGTGATTAAGGTCACGTTCTCCTGTGTGTACAACGAGAGAGAGAGAGAGAGAGAGAGAGAGAGAGAGAGAGAGAGAGAGAGAGAGAGAGAGAGAGAGAGAGAGAGAGAGAGAGAGAGAGAGAAAGGAACCCTTGAGAAATCAATGGAGAAAACAAGTCTGCTGCGAATGTTGCAATAAGGTAAACAACACTGTGACCATAAAAGGAGTCTCTGTGGTTGTTCATTATTTCAAATAACACAAACTGGTAATGGTGAAATGAACAACGCGTGCACTGTTATTGAATTATTGAACATGTGTCATATTTGACACATTTTAGATACAGTATGAGTGCATATAATATGTGTGTAAATAAATAAACATGCATGCATGTGCAAACACACACACGCACACACGCACACACACTCAACCACACACATTCTGCAAAAACAACCAGGTAGTGCTTACATTAGTCTTTTTTAAAATAGATTAATGATTAATGATTGCTACTGCAGCATAATTAAAGTCCATACAATTGGAAGGTACATTTAAGAACATGCAAAAAATCTTTACGGGCAATAATGACACATTAAAGACTAATTTAATGATTTGCACATTTGAAATTAAAAAAGAAAATTTGAAGTTATTACTTAAACAGCTATATTACACACGACCACAGCTTATGTTTGTTCGCTACAGGCATATAGTCTCAAAGCAGCATTATTTATTCATCATTGAGTTATGCCCCTGTCAACCTGCGCCCAGCACCCAATACTTTAATCATGGAAGGCGTTTGAACATACATTACAGGACAACAACGACCTGTTTTTCATGCCAGATTTCAGCACGTTTCATGTGCTGTTTGGGAGTCAACTGGCTTTGTAATGAAGTACATGTATGTCTGAATAGGCGTACAAAGATAGGGACCAGGTGGTGCTGAAGCACCTGCCCCTTTGCTCTACTGGACAAAAAATGCCCTTTTTGAAAATTATTTTTGAAAGGTTTTTTTGTCACAATGTACTGTGGTCCATGTTGACATGATAATCTACAAATGCTTCACGATCACAAGCATGTGACAATATAATACATAGCCTATAGACTAGTTAGCCAGCCAGAAGTTCCACATTCCCATCCCCCCAGCACCT
>NC_085862.1:28909494-28969494 GCF_034702125.1 Engraulis encrasicolus | reverse complement strand
GGCTTTTTTTTCAGATAATATACAGACTAACAATTAATATGTGGTGGTTTCTCTCAGCTATAAGTTACTAAATGGGTAATCCTCTCTCTTCACTGGAGTTTTGATTTTAGGGATTTAACTAAGAGGCTTTTATTTAGAGCATTATTGCCTTCTGATGTCGTTTATGACCCGAAAGCCAACGCACTGAAAACTACTTTTCCATCATATCAGAAAAAACAATGAAGATACAGGCCACCTTTTGGGGGGGAATAAGCTAATTTTCCACTTCCCCTGGGCTGTTACAATTGGGATTTACTGATAATAATATATTTATTTAATTTTTAATACTACTACATATATTGTGCTGTTAGTAATATATTCCACCAACACCCGGGTCAGGCAGTAGGATCTCTTGGGACCAATGCCCCCCCCCCCCAAAAAAAAAGGTGAGTTCCAACTTGATACAGGTTAAGGTGCTGTTTCCACGTAGCCAGATATTTTTAAATGTGGATATTTTTTCCTCCTGTTCAGGAGGAATAGCAACATGTGGATAAAAATAAGCACTCCATTGTAACAGGTGCGTTTCAGCTGCCTAAACGGAATATAAGTCGGATTTTTGATATGTGGGTTTTAATACTCTGCTTACGTGGAAAAGAAAGGCCAGAACCAATGTACACAGGAGGAAAAAAATCCACATTTAAAAATATCCGGCTTTGTGGAAACAGCACCTAAAAGGGCATTATAAACTCCAAACACCATTTATGCTCCACAGACAATCACAAAAACAAAGGGAAGAGAAACAAAGAGAGAGGAGAGCAAAGTCACACAAAGTAAAAGCTCGGAGGGTCCATTAATATTCATTACAGCCAGAAAAATCTTTCCTTGAACTCCTTCCCTCTTCTAATCCAAAACATTTTGTATCGTTTATCTCAAACCCAATTTACTTGGCTGACGGAATGGAATCCATGCGGCGCAGTACCCTAATCTGCAACCTAACCGGCATCTGCTGTATTTAAAAGACGCAGCACAACTTATCAATTATGGGCCACCTCCCTCCTTCATGTCGCTGCTGAGGGAGACTGGTGAAACACAGAGAAGCCCCTCACCTGGAACTAGATGAGTCATGCATCTAATGATAAAATATGCTCTGTCAAATGCCTCCTGAAATGCCTAAAAGTGGCTTACTGATACACGCTGCAGCAGTAGGGTAACTGCCTACTAAATTTACGTTTTCAAAGAGGTGTAGCAAGAATTTGATTTGAATGATATGGGAGTCTTAAGCTGTACAAAATAAAAATGCTGATGGTATAAAGTAGGAAGTGTGTGTGTGTGTGTGTGTGTGTGTGTGTGTGTGTGTGTGTGTGTGTGTGTGTGTGTGTGTGTGTGTGTGTGTGTGTGTGTGTGTGTGTGTGTGTGTGTGTGTGTGTGTGTGTGTGTGTGTGTGTGTGTGTGTGTGTGTGTGTGTGGGCTTTGTATTATGACCAGTATTGAGGCCCTAGGGCTTAAAAAATATTGAAAATGTACCATGTGCTGCTAGTCCAACTTCTGATCAATAGCCAATCAATATGTAATGTATTAATTAATTTCCCCCCTGTTATGAAGAAATTAACAATCAATATAGGGCTATTTGCAGACATTTTGCTTCACAAACAATACTGTATGTTTGCCTACGAGCCTTGAATGCAACATTAATGCAGATCAATTCTGACTCAAGGCTAGGGGGCTGTGAGTAAGCTACTCAAGTTCTCCAACTCCTGGAAGAAAAATAAATCCTCAGGCCTCAACAGCAGATGGACACTCCAAACCATATGGCGAGAGAGAGAGAGAGAGAGAGAGAGAGAGAGAGAGAGAGAGAGAGAGAGAGAGAGAGAGAGAGAGAGAGAGAGAGAGAGAGAGAGAGAGAGAGAGAGAGAAGAGCACAACATAAACAGGAAAAGAAACACAAACGCCCATACTTCCCACTCACCTTAAGGCAAGACTATGTTTGCTGTGAGAATTTATTTGTGCATAGAACCATGTGTGAAGGAGTGCACATACACACCTGCTGCAGAACTATCAGAGCACTGTGCACAATACTGGAGGTATCATGCAGGGCGGAGCCAGATAGCCAACAAGGCTTTCACGACCATTTTCCACCGTCGCTGGGCTCTACCGCAACCTCAACATGGAAGTTCTGGATGGTGTCACAGTTCTCCTGTACCTTCTCCTTCAAGGTGACAATTGCCCCGCCCACACGTATGCGTAGGCCGCTCCACCAGAGCCATACAGAGGGGAGAGTCAGGCAATCTCCGCTGTGTGCTAAGGCCGACTTCCTCATTAGCAAAATTAGCTGTTTTAGCTTCTCATTACTGCTTAGCGTTGCGAATGTTAGTGCCTAGTAGTGGGCGTAGCACACAGCAAATGCAATGCGATGCAATGCAGGGAATATGACAAGACTTGCTGTTCGTAGTAATAACTTCAGATAAACATCACAGATGGTAAAACTGTTGTGATTATCACCACCGAGACAGTTGATAGTTTACATATTTGTGGTGATTACCCTGCGGTATAGTTCGTTAGTCCTTATTTTTGGCTGTTAATGTGGTGGTTCTATGTTGAGTCTATGGGAATACAGTCGCTTTAGGCACGACCTTATCTCGTTGAAAGGCGGGGCTGCAATTTAATTCCTGGTCCTCCAATCGCGTAACTCTCCCCTCTGTATGGCTCTGCGCTCCACTACCCCCTCAGGATGGCCAGTCCAGTCACTCCCTCACACTCACCTTGTCCTGTATTATGGCTATCTCTCTTCTATATCTTCTTTACGAACCCGGGCCTCCACGGTAGCACAGATGTGCTTCGAACGCCCCCCTAGTATCCCTCGGGATGGTCAGTCACTTCATTAGACACCTTCCGCCATCCCCTCTTCCACATCCCCTTCAAGGAGACAGTTACCCCGTCCATCTTCGAACCCGGGCCTCCACAGTAGCCTATTACACGTGTGCTTAGACCGTTCCACTACCCCCTCGATGGCGATGGACCAACTCACCTTGTCCTGGATGGTGTCGTCCCTCTCCATGATCTCCTTCTTCAAGGTCAGCGTGTCCTTCTCCAGGTTCTTGATGACTGCCTGCAGCCGGTTCTGCTCCGTCTTCATGCGCTCGATCTGCGTGTTCTTCTCATCCACCTCCTTCTGCAGACTGGTGGACTGTACCACAAGGCATTGCATTACATTACGTGCAGTGCCCATTGATTGTATATTAGAACTAATATTCAATCAATGGCAGTGCCACTTTGCAAGATATTTCATTACATTTCATTGCATTGTATGACAAATAATGACACTGCGTGCAGTACCACCTTGCATTCATGTTTAATTTGCATTTGTTAATTTAACCAGTGCATGTAAATAAATTGACAATAAAAGCAGACTTGACTTGACTCATTTATTAAGCATTACCGGTGGCAGAGTATGCTACAGTATATTGACAATGTAAAATATATGCACACGCACACGCACACGCACACGCGCGCACACACACACACACACACACACACACACACACACACACACACACACACACACACACACACACACACACACACACACACACACACACACACACACACACACACACACACACACACACACACACACACACACACACACACACACACACAAATGCAATGTAATGAAGTCCCCAGTAATTTGAAGAATAGCTCTTCATTTCAGGAATTTTATCTATGATGCCTAATGCAAACACACCAAGGACAACAAAAAAGAGGGCGAGCGCTATTATTTGCTAAGCCATTTTACACACAAACAAACACAATGACTTGTGTCGTCCATGACAGGTTACAGTAAACAGATCACCCGGGTGGCGACATTGTTTGTGCTTATCCAACAACTATTTACCTGGGTAGGGCGAGAGGAAGCACAGGCTAATCTTTGCGTGCGAGAGACCGAGTCAACATCATCCGCCACTATTAGGGAGTATGTGTGTGTGTGTGTGTGTGTGTGTGTGTGCGTGCGCGCGTATATGTATGTGGTTGTGTGTGCGTGTGTGTGTGCGTGTGTGTGTGTGTGTGTGTGTGTGTGTGTGTGTGTGTGTGTGTGTGTGTGTGTGTGTGTGTGTGTGTCCGTGCGTGTGTGTGTGTGTGTGTGTCCGTGCGTGTGTGTGTGTGTGTGTGTCTGTGTGTGTATGTGTGTATGTGTAAGTGTTTGTGTGTGTGCCTGTGTCTGTGTCTGTGTCTGTGTACGCGTGTTTATGTGTGTGTGTGTGTTCGTGTGTGTGTGTGCGCAAGCACGTCTGTGTGGGGGATTTATTCCACATTACAGGGCCGCTGTGGACGGTGCGCTGGGCACAAATGTGGACAGATGGACACGCGTGCTCGCAGCGAGCGGCCCGTATGGCAGCGTGATTGGTCATAATTATAACCTACCTCTGTGGCACCGGGAGGAGGAAGGAGGGGGGGGAGGGAGGTGAGAGGGTGGTGGTGAGGAGAAGACAGCAGTGGTGGTGCTGTAGGGCAGGTTTGTGTCCAGTGGGTGTACAGTACTGTACAGGATGTTCCAGTTAAAATGAATACACACTTTAAAATGATTCATTCAACGAAGCCAATCAATAAAATAAATGCTCATCGAAATTCATTCAAAATTCATTCTCAAAGTGCAATAGAATTTATTGTCAAACTGATGTGCCAGTCTACGCGATGAGACCTAATCAGAGTCACTGACAAGTGAATGCGGTGAATACAAAATGCAAGTGAGGACAAAATTATAAATACACAATATATAACAAAAAAAATATGTGATATGCATTGTCAGCTCTTCTTAGACAAAAATGTCACTTTGTACTAGTCACTTTGAACCAGTGTACACTTTGTACATGACATGCATTTTTAAAGTGTTCACTTCTTTTATAGGGACACCTTGTACAGCGTGTGTGTGTGTGTGTGTGTGTGTGTGTGTGTGTGTGTGTGTGTGTGTGTGTGTGTGTGTGTGTGTGTGTGTGTTGTGTGTGTGTGTGTGTGTGTGTGTGTGTGTGTGTGTGTGTGTGTGTGTGTGTGTGTGTGTGTGTGTGTGTGTGTGTGTGTGTGTGTGTGTGTGTGTGTGTTGGATATGGGTGGGGTGGTTGGGCAGGGAACGAATAAAAAAAGCAGTAGTGTTGGCTAATACTGTAGTGACTTGGCTGGCTGTTGGTGTGACTGGGCCTTGCCCAAACTGTGCCACCCTGTGGGTGTTTCCGGTAATAGAGACAAAGACTATACTGTAAAAGTCCATGCCAACGTGGCTCCATGCGCCACAATCCACCACTACAGATTTCCTACACACCTTCATGGTTAAAGGGACACTGTGCAGGAAATGGTCAAAAAGGGTACTGCAACTATGCTGCTCATTGAAACTGAGCTGTCAATTGCCAAATTTGATCTTTACATGAACGTTTTCTAAGTAATAAACAAATATTTTCCAGTATGGTCCAAGTAGAGTCATTTTTGCTGCTAAAAATGGCTATTTTTGGAAATTCAAAAGGGCGGACCATGGAGAAGATTCCCCTTTTCATGTATGAAAAGTGCAATTTTCATAATGAATATTTAGAATTTGATGGTGGTGGTAAGTATTCATGAAAAAGGTAACATTAGTGAATGGGCAGCATGAATTCCAGAAATAAACAACGAAAAATCTCACACAGTGTCCCTTTAATACTCATCTCTTTATTTACCAAATGAATGATCAATTCCGTACTGGTTGAAGAACTGGGCTGATAAGAACATTCCGATCGAATGAAAAGCGGAAGCAAATATGTACAGTATATGTGGGGTTGATTCGTAGCCTTTTAAAACAAACTACCCATTATATGTTGTAGGCTTCACGCTTCAACAATTGCAATCTAAAAGGAAATCACAACAAAAAAAACCCCAAAAAAACATCAAAACAATATTATGTACTGCGATATCACAGTATTGCAGTGTCAGCTGAAAAGAGCTCAGCGTGAATGGATCTTTTTGTTAACGCTGCAATACCACTCCACTGTGATTGTAGACTGCAGTATCCCAGTGCATAATGTTCAGTCAGTGGGAGGAGACTCCAAGGGGTTGTGGAGTGATGCTTGACACTCTCTGACATCCATGCAACCCATTTGATACTCGCCAACATCAAGTGGAGGTATGAGGGCTGTTCTTAAAGCTGTCACACAAGCTGTCATTTTGGGCCTTGTGCAAAACCAATGCAGTGTCTCAGTAAGACTTGAGATGTAAAGGAATTGCGAATGTGGCTCTTTTTCGTCTTGTGTTCCTAAACCCTCATGGCAAACAGAGCCGTAAATTAACACCCTCCAACAGGCCAAATGCTTGGGAAAAGAAAGCTTACTAGCCACTTTGACCCATTAGTGAGTGTGTGTTTGGCGGATAAGATTGACATCTACCAGTCATTTTGGCTGGTGATGAAAAAAGTTAATTTTGAGTCCTGCTGGCAACAAAGGGGGTAAGCCCTTTTTACCTGTACTGTATTTTGCCTTTGGTGTGTTTGTAAGACCTATGCATGAGAAGCTGTGCTATCTTCTAAATCTCCCAAGAGTGTCTGTCTCTGCCCACCCTAACTGCTTTCTGTTGTGTCTCAGTTCCACTTTCTCTCTCTTTCCCTTTCTCAAATTATCTACCTATTTCATCATAACATGAGTGTCCCTGCTAGGTTTGCCTTTTCAAGTAGAGACAAACTCTATTTTCTCTCTCTCTCTCTCTCTCTCTCTCTCTCTCTCTCTCTCTCTCTCTCTCTCTCTCTCTCTCTCTCTCTCTCTCTCTCTCTCTCTCTCTCTCTCTCTCTCTCTCTCTCTCTGGTGTTGTGGTTTCCTATGTGAGTCAAACTGTAGTTTCTCTCTCTCTGGTGTTGTGGTTTCCTATATGAGTTCCTATATGAGTCAAACTCTATTCTCTCTCTCTCTCTCTCTCTCTCTCTCTCTCTCTCTCTCTCTCTCTCTCTCTCTCTCTCTCTCTCTCTCTCTCTCTCTCTCTCTCTCTCCCCCCCTGATGTTATGGTCCACAGTACCTTCTTCTTCATGATGCTGGTGTCTCCCTTCATCTTGAGGTTGGCCTCGCGCTCCTGGATGAGGTAGCGCTCGTAGCGGAGGCGTATGTCCTGGATCTCGCGGTCGCCGTCCTCCTCCATTTGCTTCCGGAACTCCTCAAACTCCCTCTGCTGCACGCGCGCCTCCTCCTGACTCTGGAGCAGAGAAGAAGATGAGAGGAGGGAGAGAGGAAAGAGAACTCTGGTTGCAGCATACACACGTACGTAGCATCGTAGCAGGTGAATTCAGCAATGGTTTTTAACAAGTGGCTTCCACAACAGGAGACTTTGGCAGAATTCGGCAGAATTTGTGTGTGCCGTTGTACTGAAAACTCTTAAGGTACCTTTAAAAAGACCTTTACAGTAAGCAGTAGTTAACCCCTTAGCGCAGAGCCTATGTTATAAAATTGCTGTCACCAAAATTGTAATGGCTCTCTGTACCATCATAGCAATGTTGTTTTGATGTAGTTGAGTATTTTCAGCAAATAGTGAGTAGGTCCGTCGACGACAAATACAAATAAGCCTGCTCTCATGCAGAACCTCATGAGTATGAGTATACAAGGACTGTACAAGGACAGATATAAATACAAGTGCAGAGCAGTGTGGTGCCCTGTGCTTCTGATGGGGGCCAGTGTAGTGCATGTATGGATTTCCGGTTGCCTGCCGTACCTGGTCCAGGTGCAGCTGCTTCTCCATGGCCTTGCCCTCGTAGTGGAGGGTGAGCCCCTGCAGCGCCTCAGACTTCTCCTGCTCCATCACCTTCAGCTTCTGCTCGTAGGTCACCTGCATGTGCTGGAACTTCGCCTGCAGCTCCTCAAAGTTCTCGTACTCCAGCAGCAGCTTCTGACTACTGGACGACTCTGTAAGAGGAGAGGAGAGGAGAGGTGAGGTGAGGAGAGGAGAGGAGTGGAGGGGAGAGGAGAGGAGGGGAGGAGAAGGGAGGAGAGAAGAGGAGAGGAGAGGAGAGGAGAGGAGAGGAGAGGGGAGGAGAGGAGAGGAGTGGAGGGGAGAGGAGAGGAGAGGAGAGAAGAGGTGAAGAGTGGAGAGGAGAGGAGATGTCAGGAGATGCCAGGAGATGACAGGAGATGACAGGAGATGAGAGAATAGGAGGAGAGGAGAGGAGAGGAGAGGAGAGGAGAGGAGAGGAGAAGAGAGGAGAGGAGAGGAGAGGAGAGGAGAGGAGAGGAGAAGAGATGAGAGGAGAGGAGATGAGATGAGAGGAGAGGAGAGGAGAGGAGAGGAGAGGAGAGGAGAGGAGAGGAGAAGAGAGGAGAAGAGATGAGATGAGATGAGCGAATGAGATAATATAAGAAGAGCAGAGAGGAGAGAGGAGGTGAGGTGAGGGGAGGAGAGGGGATGTTCTCCATGTTGCTACATGGAGAACATGTTGCTTGACAAGATAAAAAGAGATGCCTCACCCAGGTCCTGGATGGCTTTGTTGTGCTTCTCCAGGACCTCAGCCAGCACCTCCTGATGCTTGGTCTCCTGCCAAATCTTCTCTGTTTTCAGGATCTGCAGCACAGGAGACACAGGACCCATCTCTGGCAACTACTGTGTAAAGCACTTGGTTCCCAAGCTGTCTTTCTGCTGGGACCCCTCTTTGGATCTACAAATATTTTTGCAAATCCTATGTAGGATGACGTAATTTGTGCGGTGCACGTAGCATGTATGTCTCAAAATCTACACCGTAATGAAAAAATGCTGTTCAAATAAACTCGCTGTGAGACTGTTTTTCATCACGGAATGCCAGCAGTTGATACAAATCTGAATACGGTATGTAAAGCGATGTTTTCAAATGAAAAGTTTCCCACGACACTCCCTCGGACCGCGCTGTCAGAAGTTGCATGTGGGGTTTTCTGACAGCGGACCGTGGAAGTGGTAACGAGAGCAATCGTTCACTCACTAATGACTTGCATAAGCATCGGCTGACTCAGGACCGTGATTAATTCAACGTTTAATCCTACCTGGAGCCCCTTTAATGTGAGTTTTCCCTTCCCTTCCCTTCCGACCTCCCTGCAGGACCATCACAACCTTGCTAGGGGTCCCGGCCCCAAGTTTGGGAACCACAGGTGTACAGTACGCCCTTAGCAGTTTACTTGAGGTACTGAAGAAGAAAAAGTAAGATTACCTTTTGAAACTTCAATAAAAAAACACAATCATCCTCAATTATTTATCACTATTTGAGTACTATGACACATTGCACTTTCAAACAGCTGGCATCACGTAACTGCTTGCAGATCAGTATATTCACAGTGTACAGTATACTGCAGTTGTCTCCAATTATTTCCTCCCAAGGGCCAAATTATGTTGCGCAAATGGGGGCGAGGGCCAAACAAATCTCCCGACCATATGGCCACAGATAGCACACATGCTCCTCGTTTCTCATGCCGAGGGGTTTTAGGAGAAATATTGTATGCTATGAACTGGTGGTGGGGGAAAAAATAATTCCTATCGTCTGCTGACCTGGTTGTTAGTCTTGAGAGATTCGATCTGCTGGCTGTAGTTCTCGGAGAGCTCCTTGATCATCTCGTTGCTGTTCATGTCCTTCAGGCGGAGCTGGTACTCGTTCTCCATCTTCAGCTCCTCCACGCGAGTCCGCAGCTCCAGCATGATGAGGTTCTGCAGAGCAGAGGGCAACATCATGTAGAAGTTATAACCAGAGATGTCCAGAGTGCATTATGAGGATACTAAAAACTACTGACATGTGTTGTGGTGCAGTGTATCAAGCTCCCCAACATATGAGCTTGCATGCCCATAGGGACCCGGGTTCGAGTCCGGTTTGGGCCATTTCTCTCCCACCCTCTTGTTGTCATACTGTTGACTGTCCTATCAGCAATAAAGTCTTTTGTTCAAAAAGTGCTCAACTCCAAACTGTTTTTTTACAAGGTCTTCAGGTGCGAGCGAACCGATTTGTAATTTTTTGTTGTTGTAGAAAAGCCAGAATCTCGAGTGTGATTCTTGCCTTTTATTTTAGTGGGTTAGCATGATAGGCAGATATTTTGGCCTAAACCTTCTTCAGCGTCTTCAGAATCACACTATCAGCAATTCAGACACAAAAAGCCCTTCAAAAAAATACTAATACCACACAGACCCTCCTTTCTCTGTCTCTTCCCATTCCACTTGTCTTTGAACACCTTCCTCCTCCTCCTCCTCCCTTTCTCCTTTACCTTCTCCTCCAGGTCCCCACCTCCTCCTCCCCTTCTCTTCCAGGTCCCCATCTCCTCCTCCCCTTTCTCCTTTTCATTTACCTTCTCCTCCATGTCCCCTCCTCCTCCTCCCCTCTTCTCCTTTACCTTCTCCTCCATGTCCCCTCCTCCTCCTCCCCTCTTCTCCTTTACCTTCTCCTCCAGGTCCCTACCTCCCTCCTCCTCCTCCCCTTCTCCTCCAGGTCCCCTCCTCCTCCTCCCCTTTCTCCTTCTCCTTTACCTTCTCCTCCAGGTCCCCACCTCCTCCTCCCCTTTCTCCTTCTCCTTTACCTTCTCCTCCAGGTCCCCACCTCCTCCTCCCCTTCTCCTTTACCTTCTCCTCCAGGTCGGACTTGGTGATGAGGATCTCCTCGGCGTAGCACACCTCCGCATCTCTCTTCAGGCCACGGCCCTCCTTATCGATCAGCTTCCAGGTGATGACGCAGCCGTCCTCCGCCACTGTCAGTAGGTACTTGTCATCAAACGTTATCACCATCTGGTCAGACCGACGTGAAAAGAAATACTTTTTTATTTTGATAGGCAGCATATACTTTTTTTTGCACCACATTAATGTAAAACACTCCAGCAACAGTAACGAGCTGTGTGTATTAACATAACGAACAGCTTGTGGATGGGTGGTAAAACTTTCCACTCGAGGCAATTTTTGTTCTTATGTAACCTGTATGTGAGTCTAATTGCGTCTAGAAAGTGCAGTGTTCCGTACAGAAGAAAATGTATATACTTACTTGATAATGAGCTACATTTCTTGTTTTCAACAATGTGGTTGAGGCACGTGTGGAAATGAATGTTGTTGGTTAAAATGAAACTATAATGTAATATGATGTTTGCGTGCATCAGACAGTTTACTGTAAAACTTTTGATAGTCCAATAGGGCTTTCAACCAACCCAAATCAAGTAAACAATAATCGAAACAAAACTCATTCAACATATTCAAATGCAAATGAGTTTAAAAACACTGCACTTCTTAAGCACAGCTCTGTCTCTGTGAATGAAATGCTTCCACTTATAAATATATACAGATCGTGCCTTTGACATTTTGTGTTATTCCACATTCGTGTGCATGGTTATTGTGGTGACAAACCTTGGTGACAGCAGAGGCGTGCGCCTGGTATTCAATCCATTCCTTCTGTAGCGACAGCGGGTACTTGATGGCGCGCACCGTCCCCGTGGACGTTCCAGCAAAGAGCACTTTCCCAGAACGGGACATGACCACGCTGGTGTAAGTCACGTCTTCCGCATTCACCTCCCGCAAGATCTGTCAGGCGGAGAAGGACACACGGCAATGTCAGCCCAGCCACACAGGATGCTCACTGCCATCCTCCTCCTCCTCCTCCCCATCATCATCCCCATCACCATCATCGCCGCTGCTCATTCACACACACCTCAGCTGTCAGCTAGTGCCAGGACTTTATTGAGCACTCTGGGCCCAGTTATGTGGGCAGAATATTGATGGCAGTTTTATAAAGGTTTCCGCTCCAGAGCCAGCTGCTCCAACACCTGGAAGTCAATTGATGCTCAAAATATATAGCAGGTGGTACGGTGGACGGGGAAAAATGAACGGAAAGAAAGAAAAATGACTTTTATAAAGCCATATAGTATATGAGAAGACTAAAAAAAGCGTCATATATATCAACCCAGGCCACAAAAAGAAAACACACTGCTTCATAGACTTTTGATACTTTGATACCGTCCATGAGTGCCAACAACAACAAAAAAAAGAAAAAAAAAAGAGAAGACAATTTCGGACGGCTCCGTCAAGCTCTGTCAGCCAAACTTATTGAAAACACGTCTTGGGAGAGCGCGGGCTGCATTACTTCTCAAGAGCTGTCAGGGTGACGAGGCGAGCCTCTGATAGCTGCCCGGACATTTTTCACGGGCTGTCCAACCCTAGTGAGAGGAGACTGATGGATTTATATGTGGTCTGGTCTAAGCACACACAGACACACACTGATTTATGACCAGATCTCACTCCACATTGTAGTAGTATATCTTTCTGTTAGATTTATTTTCTTTTATGTTGCTAGCGCACACGATAATAACACACAAACACACTTGTCCATACCATGTGTTCTGCCTATTGTATTTATTATTACTGTTTGCATATCATTTCCGTGCATTTCTTTTCTTTATGCATTTCAATATTTTTCTTGATAAATAAAAAAGAGATATGTACACGGCTATCACATCAGCCTCTTGTAAAGACTGTTCAGTCCCATTAAAGGGGTATGCCACTATTTTGGGGCTTAATACAGTTAACATGGTTGGCTGGGGTTTATAAAGGTGGTAAAGTGTCTTGTTTTGCAAGTTAGGCGTTGTCTTGCTTTAAGGGACACTGTGTGAGATTTTTAGTTGTTTATTTCCAGAATTCATGCTGCCCATTCACTAATGTTACCTTTTTCATGAATACTTACCACCACCATCAAATTCTAAGTATTCATTATGACTGGGAAAATTGCACCTTTCATACATGAAAAGGGGGATCTTCTCCATGGTCTGCCATTTTGAATTTCCAAAAATAGCCATTTTTAGCTGCAAAAATGACTCTACTTGGACCATACTAGAAAATATTTGTAGGGCTGCACGATTGTGGAAAAAATGATAATCACGATTATTTGGGTCAAAATTGTAATCACGATTATTAATCACTTTCTGTTTTTTTTTTTACAAATTAAAAAAGGCTGTGCGCTGTATAGTGTCTGAGTAAGTCAGACCCGTAAAATGAGTAAAATTAAACATGAGCAATGAAACACCACATAGAGGTTGTGGTGTGAGTACCATAGGCCCTGTACTGGACATGTGTTTCACCTGACTGTCCGGGATCTCCTTTGAGATCTGGCATTGGAGATGCCCCATAGGTTGCTGATAGGAATTTGTATACTATGCTAAATAGCAAAATAGCATGGGATCTTTCATTAAAGCACTGACACAGCTGTGACATGGCTGACCTCTGCAGCCACGCACGATGAACTCCTTGAAGGTGCGGATGTCGTGTGTTGTGGTGCAGTGGTGGGGGCCGGGGACCCTGGGGGGCCATGCAGGGGTGCAATAGGGGGGTGCGGCAGGTTGACGGGAAAAGTATAGCACAATTAAGTGAATAATTTGATAAACTGAATAACTAACATACAACAAAATAAACCAAAAACAAGCCAAGCAATATTCTCAACAGCATTATATACAAGTATGTGATCTAATAGCATCTCTGAACATTACTACTATTATCGTTATTATTTTATATATCCTAGTGGGGAACTGCCTCAGCGACCTGGTTATGTCAGGGGGGCCTTGACTGGAATCAACTGGTAGTATATGGGGGGCCTTGTCATGGTAAAGTTTGGGAACTCCTGTTGTGGTGGGACATGTGTTTCTTTTTTTGTCGGAGGAAACCAACACACACCAGAGGTTTCAAGGTGCAGGTAGCAGGTGCTAGTTCACTTCAGAGGGGAAAATATCGCACACTCCTGCCCATCATGCTAAATTTTATTTACGGAAACAACGTTTTGGCCAGTGCGGCCTTTATCAAGTGTTTACAAGTAAAAACTTGAGAAAGGACACACTGGCCAAAACGTTTTTGTAAATAAAATTCAGCATGATGGATAAGAGTGTGTGGTATTTTCCCCTCTGAAGGAACATGTGTTTTCACCTGACTGTCTGTGATCTCCTTGAGGGTGAAGTCGGTGCCCACGGCGAAGATGTTCCTGCTGTCGGGCGAGAGGGTGACGCCCGTGTAGGCGCAGGACTTGAGCACGCTCTCAGCCTCACGCTTGCCCGTCAGCGTGTTCCACTCGTACACCGCCCCCTCCATGCCACACGTCACCAGCCGGCTGTCGTCGCCGCTCCACGCGATCGAACGCACCTGCAGGGACACCGCAGGGACACACACACACACACACACACGCACACACACACACACACACACACACACACACACACACACACACACACACACACACACACACACACACACACACACACACACACACACACACACACACACACAGGGTGGGGTTGAGATGGGATGGTTTTTAATGGTGTGCAACAGGGAGCCTCAGGACCCCCTATTCACCAGTGCCATGTCACTGTCCTTCTTTCCTACTGGGAATTGACATGGGCTATAGGTGAATGGGGGTTGTCCTGTATTCCATCAGTACAGTATGTAAACATAGAGTAACAGAGCAACTGGATATGGCTTCCTGCTGGGCATATCTTGCACCATGCTCTTAAATAGAAACCAAAGGTGAGTTTCTTATTCGAACGGACACAGAGTAAGAAGAACATGCTCAAAATACTACTTAGATGTTAATTTAGTATGAGAAAATATCTGAAGGAGGACACAGTTAGTTTGTCATATGGGCAGGCTTAAAAAAACATTTGCTGTACATTTGTAAACCTGTTATCATTGTTTTCATGGCTCTGTGTGTGTGTTTTCAGCTGATGGATTTAAAAGAACCTCACATGGGCCATTCCGTGTTGTGTGAGTCATAAAAAATCCCTCAATCTCTCTCGTTTCGCAATCCAGCGCTCATGAGACCGTGGCAATGTCAAAAGACTGTTATACAGTTTAAACCAAGTGCGCATTCACTATGGGGCTATGTTTGCCTTGCCAAAAAATAAAGCAAAAAAAATCTAGTTTTACTGCACAAATCAATCAAGCAATTTAGTTAGCTTGTGAGGCTAATCCAAAAGCACATTATTTGCTGGGCTGTGGAGACAAGATCAATTGTATCGTCAATGGGTTTTTAATTTCCAAACAAGGCTGTGTTAAGCCAGCAAAGCTCAAAGCTTAAGACAAATCATTTGTTTCCCTTTTGCAAGCACTTTCAGCCTTCAAAACCATTCATCTGTTTTTGTTTGTTTTGGGGTTTTTTCCCGAGACACAAACTTCTTGTGTTGTGTTTGTGTTACTTTCTGTCTTAGTTTTCAAACGGGAAGGTTTTGTTTCATTCCACACAAACAATTGTTGCTGTTGGAACACCTGTCAAGTCTCATCTCTGGTTGTTTCCGTCCTCAATCACTGGATGTTGTTTGAGGTGTTAAAAAAAAGAAAACAAGTCTTGATTGAGTTCAATCAAGTGTGTCTCTGATGGGATGAGAGGGATGGGGCTACCGGTAGCAATCCAATCAGCCCAGTGTTAAACCCATTCCCACCTCAGGCAACCCACGATGAAGGACATTTCGAAGTTTAATTTACTGTCTTTTAGTTTCAGATTTAGCATCATAAAGGCAATGTTGCCGTGCTAGCACATATTAAATTATTTCTGCCCTTACAATTACTATGTGCAAAAAAACGTCTTGTTTTTTTGGTAACACTGTATTTTAGGTATACATCTATTAGCACTAATACATACAATGTTAATACCTGCATAAGTAACTTGTAAGGCATGTACTAAGCAAACGCTAAGGCCTACTAGGTCCTTACTAAGGTTAAATTGGTAATAAATCCCTTATTGTGCATGAACAAGACATTTGCGAATACATGCCTAACAAATGTTTGATTTTGCTTTGTACATGCCTTATAAGTTACTTATACAGGCACATTGTATGTATTAGTGCTAATAGATGTATCCCTAAAATAAAGTGTTACCGTTTTTTTTAACCTGTGTAAAAAAAATAGAAAAAGCCCGCACTGAACGGCGACACATGAAATGCATTATTTGTATGTCCTATTCTTAAGATTTTCACAAAAGTGTTTCTAGTCGCAAAGTTTTTCTCTCACTTCTACATCTCGGAATCATCAATTATCTATCAGTCCTTCCATCCATCCATCCTTCCATCCATCCATCCATCCATCCATCCATCCATCCATCCATCCATCCATCCATCCATCCATCCATCCATCCATCCATCCATCCATCCATCCATTCATCCATCCATCCATCCATCCATCCATCAATCCACCCAACAATCAATCTGTCAATAAATGGGAAAAAAAACCCACAAGCAATGTCTTCACTGCAAGGGAGACTAACCCCCTGGCCTTACCTTGCCATTGTGGCCCTTCAAGTTGAGTGTGTTGTCAAATGTAGTGGTGGAGTAGATGTGGATGACATTGCCATTGACAGCAGCAAACATGTGTCCGCCATTGCTAAAAGCACACTGTAGGGACGAAGAAAGCAAAGCATGATGATAGAATAATAGCATCAGGAAGACTGAGAGAGAGAGAGAGCGAGAGAGATTAAGTAGAAAAACACGATAAACAACAACATGTTTTAATAGTGAAGCCTTAAGGTTAACCTTCATTTTAAGGGTTCACTATTACAGTTAATCTACCACATTAGGTACAGTGTAATAACCATGAGTATGTAATAATACGTAATACCAACATGTGTACCAACACGTTACTTACATCATGTATTTGTGTGAAAAATGCTGACTAAGTTTGGGTTTTTTTAGACTTAAAGGTATACTACATAAAATAGCATGGGACCTTTCACTACGGCACTGCAATGAGTGACAGACATGTAACATGGCTGACCTCTCTGCAGCCGCGCACGGTGAACTCCTTGAAGGTGCGGATGTCGTCGATGAGGAGGTTCATGAGGCGCAGCTTGCTGGAGAAGCCAACCAGCACATAGAGGCCAGAGGGGTGCAGCGCGATGCTGAAGGCCTCCTCCTGGAACTCCTTATACAGCTCCAGAGTGCTGCGGAGAGAGGGAGGGAGAGAGAGAGACAGAGAGAGAGACAGATAGAGAGAGAATGAGAGAGAGAGAATTTGAATTTCAAAACACCTTTATTACAAATTCTTGTAATACAGAAGCACAAAAAGTGCCATGGAGTAACAATCACAAAAAAACAAAAGTTACATAGGTAAATACATCTTACATATCAGTCAGGTGCCGATACATGTGTAAAAAGCAATTCATCGTTCCTAACAGAGCACACAGCACCATTATGACACCAGGTTTGTTCAAAAACCTCCACATCGTTCATTAGAGAGAGAGAGAGAGAGAGAGAGAGAGAGAGAGAGAGAGAGAGAGAGAGAGAGAGAGAGAGAGAGAGAGAGAGAGGGTCTTGGCATCAGAAGGTTGCCGGTTCAAATACCATTCAATCCATTCAAGTCCCTTGACCAAGGCATCTAACTTCACATTGCTTAACCCATTAAGACTTAACAGGTCATTTTTATTTAAGGTAAATAAAGATAGATTCTGCAGCCTAAAAGGTTGAACAGTCGTAGCCCCTTAATGCACGCCGTACCTCCAGTGGCACGCTGTAATAGTCATTGAAATGTAACTATCATAGCACTACAATACTATGACACAACACAGGCCCTTTAGTAATGCACCACGACTTGGTCATTACCATACTGGTAACAACAAATTCATAAAGGCGCGTCTTAAGGGGTTAATCCGTTAAGGAACTGTAATCAATACCCTGTACCTAAGTAGCTGTCAGTTGCTTTGTTTACAACGCATCAGCTAAGTGCAATGGAAAGGTGAGGAGACACTTTAAAATTACACTTGCACTGTTGTGTATTGTCTTGTGTTGTTTCTTTCATGTCAGTTCAAAGTTTATTTTCACAAGTGTACGTATTTATTAGGAATGCAAAAAATGTGTATGATGCACGTTTGCCAGAACGTGTTGAACCATCTCCTTACTTGGTCTCAAAGTTCCATATGCGTACGGACTGGTCCAGGGAGCAGGTGGCCATGATGGGTTTGCGCATGCAGATGGACAGGCCTGTGATGCTCTCCGAATGGAAGGGGTGCGACAGGTGTTCGAAGTGAGCCTGCTCGCCCTGTCACAACACAGTCACATGGCCAATTAGCAGACAGCATGGATGAAGGACAGTTATGTAAGTGTTAAAGGTGCACAGTGTAGGATGGTGGCCAGAGTAGGTATTGCAACTATGCTGCGCATTGAAACTGTGTTACCTATTGCAACATTTGACCTTACAGTATATGAATATTTACTAAATAGCAAACTAATATCTACTAGTATGGCCAAAGTAAAGTAACTTCTGTTGCTACAAATGTCTATTTCTGGACTTTCAAAAATGGCAGGCATGGAGAAAAACCCCTTTTCATATGAAAAGTGCAATTCCCAGTAATACTTAGAATTTGATGGTGGTGGTTAGTATTCGTGAAAAAGGGAACATTTGGGAATGGGCAGCGTGTATTCCGGAAATAAACTGCTAAAAAATATCACACAGTGCACCTTTAAACTTATTGTTTAGACTTAATTGGGATTTTCACATTTTTCCAACTGGAATGGTGTCCAGCGTCTGTACTACAGCATTTTAAAGTTTTGAAAGCATTTCATTTAATAAACAATGTGACCTTTATTAATCCAATGAGCTCTTCACTTCTCTTATCAAATTTGCTTTCATCCGTAGTATGTCCCTGGCACTACACTCTCTAAATGATCAAGTCAAACTGCTTCCTCACATCTCTGTGACCTCCACCCTTGTGATGTGATGTGAGGCTCAACGGCATGAATTACGTTTTAATTCCATCTTTTGCAAAAAAACCCCAAAAAAAAACATTTCAAAGGCCATTCTCTCATTTTCAGATGATATTTTGAATGTTGTGATGTGGGGCTCAATGGCATAGATTACGTTTTTATTTCATCTTTTGCACACAAAAAACACACACACACAATTCAAAGACCATTCTCTAATCATTTTCAATTGATATATTCAATGGTGGAAAGCCCCCCAAAAGTCTCTCTGTGCTGGTTGACCAGCGAGGAAACTTTATTACTTTCTCCATGGAGACAGGGCAACACAGAGACAAGAGGATGGAAGGACAAGGAAAAAAGACAGGGGAAAGTAGGTTGACTTGTTTTTTAAAAAATAGAGAGAGATGGGGAAGGATTGGGAAATGACCTAGTCAGAATCAAATCGGGGTCCCCAGTGTAATGTTACAGTAAGGCACCTTAGCTCACTAAGGCAAGGCAAGGCAAGTTTATTTGTATAGCGCATTTCATACACAGGTGCAACTCAATGTGCTTCACAAAATTAACAAATGCAAAAAGAAAGGAAACAGGGAAGAAAGAAGGAAATAAATTAGAGTCAAAGAACATTTAAAACATTAAGATAAAACATAAGGTAAACAAATATAAAATAAAATAATAACAATAAAATAAACATAAAAAAATAGGAATGATATATAATTTAAGCTAGGGGAAAGCAACTGAGAACAGCTTTGTCTTGAGTCTAGATTTAAAGCTATCAATAGTGGGTGCATTTTTTACGTCATCTGGAAGCTGGTTCCAAAGCTTTGAAGCATAGAAGCTAAAGGCTGCCTCTCCACACTTTGTTTTGACTTTTGGAATCACCAGCAAATTCTTCTTCGTTGACCTTAGTGACCTGGTTGGTGCATACAGCTGAAACATATCCAGTAGATATGTGGGCCCCATTCTATTTAATGATTTAAACACAAGAAGCATTGCCTTAAAATGCCCTCAATTCTGTAGCTTAATTCTGTAGCCAATGCAGCGATCTTAAAATTGGAAGTAATGTGGTCGAACTTCCTTGTTTTTGTAAGAACCCTTGCTGCTGCATTTTGTACAAGTTGAAGCTGTTTGATGGTCTTTTTTGGGGAGGCCTGTAAAAAGACTGTTACAGTAATCAACCTTACTCGAAATGAAGGCATGTATTAGCTTCCCCAGATCATGTTTAGACATAAGGCCCCTAAATTTAGAGACGTTTTTTATGTGATAAAATGCAGACTTAGTAATAGCTTTCATGTGACTGTTAAAATTTTAGGTCACTGTCAATGAGGACCCCAACATGTTTAACTGTATCCCTTGCTTTCAGTCCCTTCGTTTCAAGGATAGTAGTAATCTTTTGTCTCTCACTAAGCTCATGACACTGCCGTAGTTTGACTTGTACCCGCAGAAGAGGGTATCATTGCTTGCAGGGATGAAAAAGTAGGCCAAGCATGTTCAATTAAGACCGTTCTGCCAGGCATTGAGAGAGACAATGAAGCCTGTGACACCAGTTTTAGTAATCTATTATGCGCTACTTTGACCACAACAGCAAAATTGAATTGATTGATTAAAATCTGACTTGGAGAGGTCATCTGTAGCGGCATGAGAACTGATACCACTGCAATGAGGGGAGGAACAGGCCAAAATCATCAACAGTCCAACGGGCAAATGCCCTGTATGCCTTATGGCCAATCCACTTGTAAAGAGTTACTTGTGCACAATCCCTGGTGCTGAACAAAAGAATTACGTATTTGTGAAAAAAAGGGTTCGGTCGAAACGTCATCATGCTTGCCAATGAATGAATAAAAAGAAAAAATAACTTAAAGAAGAAAAAAAATCCAAAGGAGTGTGCAAACCCTTTTTCCACAAATACTTATGGCCTATCCAGCCATGATTGCTTGGCTGGGAGGCAGGCTGGCAGGTCGTGTCCTCTCCTATCTCCTCTCTCCTCTCTGCGTGGGCGCCACTGACCTTGCTCATCTCGGCGGTGGACAGCGTGAGGCTGTAGAGCTGGTTGTGGTCCGTGCTGGTCACCAGGGTCTCCTCTGTGGGGCTGATGACCAGAGACATGATCTGCTGCTGCTCCGCACGCCCAGGGTCACACCGGCAGGGGTCATGGGGAATCTGGAGCAGGACATACCGGCACACGCACGCACGCACACACGCACGCACGCACACACACGGGCAGACACACACACACACACACACACACACACACACACACACACACACACACACACACACACACACACACACACACACACACACACACACACACACACACACACACACACACACACACACACACACACACACAGACAAAGAGGCACAGTGAAAAAGTGCAGACGTATACTGTATGTGTGTACTGTACACAAACACAAACACAAACACAAACATACACACACATACACTCACACACACACACACACACACACACACACACACACACACACACACACACACACACACACACACACACACACACACACACACACACACACACACACACACACACACACACACACACACACACTATTAAAGATATACATTAAATATATGTATACTAATATGCAAAGGCTCTTCCCACACAGAGCAGCACAACCCCTCTGCAGACACATGTACCAAGCAATACCAACAGAGGGTGCCACAACCTTACACGATAGCATTTAAATGTACAAGACACAGCAACACACCATCCACACCTTAAGAGAATCCTTCAGTATGCTAAACTTACTCAGATCAATTGGTAACACATTACTTTAAAGGTCACATGTTAGCTAATAAAACATGTCTAATTACCAGTGGTGTCAACAATGATCAATTTGGCGATGCAATACAATGCAGGGCATGAACGATCCAATTCAATGTGGCAAGATCCAGAATCGATCTGGCAATTTTTAAGTAAGTTTCAATTACTTCCATGAATATTTTGGGAGCAAATGAATGTTAAATTAAATAAAAGCACTTCAAAGCATTGCAAAACTGATACAGACTGATACAGAAAACAGCCAATAAATTGTTGCTCAGTATCTGACTACTTGTAGTGCCTCATCATGACTGATTAAACATTTGCTTTGCTTTCAGTAGAAATGTAATGCATTGTAATGCATTGTAGAATTGAATCGGATCGGATGGAATCAAATCGCTACCTCCCGAATCGTGATTGAATCGGATCGTGAGGGCAGTGCCAATCCATACCACTGCTAATTACTATCTGGATAAGTGTCCTATAGATTATGAAGCAATATCAAGGTCCTTATTACCATTTTGTCAATAATAAATTGTTTATTGGCAACAAACAAGAAATAAATGCCAAGCAAATAATGGATTTCTCTAACACATGTCTTAAATATTACTTAAAGGAGAAGTCCAGTTTTTTGAACATTAAGGCCATTTTCTGAGTGGTCTGCAATGTTTTAGAGTCCCCCTCGCCGTTTATTTCATGATTCCATGAAAATGGCCTTAATGTTCAAAAAACTGGAGTTCCCCTTTAACACTTATACAGTTAGAATTGTATTAGTGGGTAACATGTGAGCCCTAAAATAAACTGTTTCTGATCAATTAGGCCTAACTACCGGTATGTTTTTCCTACTGTAGGCTATATTGCAGAAAGTAGCTTAGTGATTAGGTGATGAATGCATAGGCCTACTTACAGTAAGTGTTATACGTCGCGTCACAAAAAAATATCCTCTACGTACCCATAACCACTAGAACTTTGACTAAAACTAACTGACCTAACAACACAAAGGGCTTTTACTTTTAAAGAGAAAGAAGTTTACCGCACACTTATTTGACTTCTTGCCTGTTTATTCCGAGCGAACCTGATGACGCACAGAGGCGAAACGCGCTGTTCGCTCTGAATAAATGAGCAAAAAGTAAAATAAGTGTGCAGTAAACTTCCTTCTTTTGAAGTATTGAACACTCCTGCGTTTACCAGAACCTAGAAGCTGTGCACGAATCTTTGAACTGTTACTGTGGCTTTTACTTTTATTTCCCGGGTTTGCCGGTAGCTGTCCTTGTCCTCCGTCCTCTCGTAGAGCAGCACTCTTCCCGGGCCGGCAGCGCATGCAAAGCCTTTGGAGTAGGCTGTGACCACCGTCACCCGCGGCAACTCAGCCTGGTTGTCCTCCCTCTGGTCCTTCTCGCTAACAGACCTACAGAAAAGAACATTAAACACAAACTCAAATTCAAGCAAATTCAAGTTAAAGTCCTTGTTGTCATATGTAGAGTACAATAAACACATCTACTGTATAATATACAGTATGTACTGCATATACTGTGTATATTATGTAGAATGGATTTTTTTCCTTTGCTGTCCATGTGAACTGATCAAGATAACGAAACATATACATTATTTAAAATGTGCTGAAAAAAATATCTGTGGAACTTTGCAAACTTGTCTGGCCTGGAGATATAAGTGCAGGGATGTAAGACTACAGGGAATGAGCTCCATGAGCTTACAGTATGTTCATACATCCACACTGTATTGAACATAGAAGAGACAACAATAGATCACCGAAAGGGCGCATCACCATAATCCAAACTCCTTCATGAAATCATATATGCAGGACAGTATAACAGGTTTGGCCACCTGTGGGTTAATGAATGAATGAATGAATGAATGAATGAATGAATGAATGAATGAATGAATGAATGAAGAGTGAGAGGTAGAGGTATAAATGTATGTTGCCTCCTGTATTGGTGTAGGTATGTACAGTATGTGGGCTGGTGTATGAATGGTGGCACAGCTGGGTAAAAATGAGGGGGTGTTGGTGCAAGCATGGGGTGTGAATAGAGGCAGCAAATATGTTTATGCATGTACTGTACTACTCAGGGCTCTACATTAACTTTTTTCGTCACCAACCAAAATGGCTATTAGATGTTGATAAGTGGCTAGTAGCCTACTGTAAGTTGGACTATTCTACCAACCAAACTGAAATTTCACCAGCATTTGGCTGGTTTGCGGGTGTTCATTTAGAGCGGTGACCACCACAATGGGGCAAATAAAGACTTTCTGAACCTGGGCTGCCCCCCCCCACCTCACTAGTAGCAGCAGGGCCATTGGATAAGTGGCCAGCCCACAGCACCAACCTGCTCCTCCCCGTGCTCCTCCCCGAGGCTGAGGCAGGGCCACTGGGCGCCACGTTGATGTCCCAGCGCAGGTCCCCGAACTCGAAGACCAGCAGGCGTCCCTTCTCCGTGCCGGCGATGATGCGCTCCTCGGAGACCCAGGCGTGGGACAGGATGTTCTGGGTGTCCAGCTTCTGGAAGGCCGTCTGCTTCAGGATGCCCTCGGCGAAGCGGAAGATCTTCAACACGCCGAAGCCGCTCACGCAGATCTGGGCGTTGTCCACAGGGTTGAAGCTGACCTGGAGCAAGATCAGATGTGTTTGTTTGAGAAGGCATGGGATGGGTTTTTGTGATTAATGGCCGAGCATGGATTGTATAATATACCATATACAGGGCCAGATTATGCACAGGCTAGATATGGCTCCAGCCTAGGGGACCCACCTGCCCGGGAGCCTCTGATTGGCCAAAGTGAAATAATTGTGGAATTGTGACAGGATGCAATATTGAAAAAATAATCTGTTGTGTTGAATACAGTTCGTAGACAAGTTATTTCTAGTTCCTAATTATGATGCTGTCTGTAAAAGTGTTGTGCATTCCAGGGGGCCCCACAGCAATACGTAGCCTAGGGGCCCCAGGCCGCCTTAATCTGGCCCTGACTGTATACAAATATAATGAAACACATATATGGTCAACACTGCCCGATTAGTTTTAAGTCCATAGATTTTCATTGCTTTCACTGCCATGACAGACATACGTGATCTAATACTGTATCACACATATTGAAATGAGTTAAAAGTCCTCAACTCATAATGTGCTTTTCAACCACTTCCATAGACTGAAGTGTTGTTTTTTAACAGGTAAGACACACCATCCCCTTGCAATTTCCATGCTAATCTAAATTGACTGCCTTTCCGCTGATTGCCTTCACCACACAATGTTGTTTTGCAGTGGAAATCGTGGCAAAGACAAAGAATTTATTTGCATCTTAGGGTAATAACACTAGGCCGTAAAATTAATAACACAACAAATGCATAATTCCAGCAGGGGCATGAGAAGGTGTTTGTTTTAATGCGGGCGGGGGGGAATCCTAACTGCTCTTACTCATCCGAAAGCCCATAAAAACAATCTGGCAGAGCTTCTGGCCTCAACACAAGAGTAATGGGTAATTCCCTCCCTGGTAAAGAGACACTATTTTGGTACCTTGCATGTGTTATTCTGTTGGATTAATGAGGTTTAGATGTTATTGTCATGCAGCTAAATATGTACACCAATAATAAGGTTTTGTATAGGTGTACGTATGTGAAAAATAAAGTGTCAGGGGGGTCTTGCAGTTGGCACCAAAAAAGTTGAGAAGGCAAAAAACTGTGTTGACTGGATTTTTATTTGTTTTGCATCAGTTTTGATATTTAGGGTCTACATCCCAAGTCCAAAAGGGTCAGCATAAAGGATAAAGAGCATTTACAAAAATATATTTACAAAATGCTATTCATAAAAGCCCTAACAAAAAAATAAATAAAAAAAATAACATCTCACTCAGCTGAAAATGGTGGGCAGGTACATTTAAAACCAGGCTTTCTCCATCTCTGCAGCATTTTCTGTTTGTTAGGCTATTCTCTTCCTCCTCACCTGGTTGATGGGGTTCATGACGGTGGTGGTCTTGACCGTGGCCATGATCTTCTGCCTCTCCCACATCCAGTAGAAGAGGACCCAGTCCGGCCCTCCGGCCTGGGCCACAAAGTACTTGCAGTCGGGGGAGAAGCACATGGACACGAACTCGGAGACGGCGATGTCTCCGGACGTCAGCACCTTCCTCTTGCGGCACTGCTCGTGCTGCAGGTCGTACATGGTGATCATGGCCCGGTCCCCGCGCTCCGACACCGCCAGGTAACGCTTATTGGGACTGATGGCCAGCGCGTACATGCCACGAGACTTCTCCAGACCTGTAGGGGAAAGATGAATGGCAGGGGCAAGATGATATAATATAATATAATATAATAGAATAGAATAGAATAGAATAGAACAGAATAGAATAAAACAGAATATAATAGAATAGAATAGAACAGAATATAATAAAACAGAATAGAATACAATACAATAGAATAGAACAGAACAAGAGCAATCTGAGATAGCAACCTGGCCCCTTTGTCAGTTAATTGTTAGATGCACATAATCTTGTGTGTTTGGTGACACCTGCAGGCGACCCAAAACACTGCGGGCAGACAGTCAGACAGACTCATTTCAAATTCATTTGCAGGACTCAGCAAGACATGGTGATAAAGTAACATTATTTAATCGAAATGCAGGCATACGTGTGTAGATCTGACTGAGGCTTTGATGCTGGTCTACAGTGCCTACTGCCTACAGTGCAAATGCTCATGGAAAAAAAAACAGCCATACATAAATAATTATGTTGATGAAAAGCACTGACAATGAAGTTTGGCTATGTTCATGTTGCAAAGCTGGGTTACCTGGTATGAATCGCTGCCATTTCTGGTCGATGTTGTAGCGTACACAGTTGTTTCCAGAGGGGAAGATGACAGTTTGCTCGTCAAAGAAGCACACATTGTTGGCCACTCCAGTCCGCAGCCCATAGATTTGATGACAATGGGCCACCACTGTGGCCATTGCTGCAGTGAGTCTTGATGTAACTGTCAAAAGAATGGGAGGGAGTGTAAGCACATGATAGAAAGTTGAACCCTCCTGAAACCCATACTCAGAGCTGCAATGCAATGTTGACCATGATATACTGCATTTATTGCAAACACACACACACACACACACACACACACACACATAAACATAGAGAGAGAGAGAGAGAGAGAGAGAGAGAGAGAGAGAGAGAGAGAGAGAGAGAGAGAGAGAGAGGAGAGAGAGAGGAGAGAGAGAGAGAGAGAGAGAGAGAGAGAGAGAGAGAGCGAGAGAGAGAGAGAGAGAGAGAGAGAGACAGACAGACAGACAGAGAGACAGAGACAGAGACACAAAATACTCTTTAAAAAGTTTTTTAAAAGGTGCGTACCTGTGACTACAGTATAAGAAATAACTCACCTTATCAGAGTGAATGAACAGGCTGTAATAAAATGTGATGTTTATATTTGACATGTAAATATATATTTTATACTTCTATAACTTAATACTTAGACAAGAGAAAGGAAGAAATCATCATTTATGAAGGCTGTGATCATTACTGACACATGAAGGTCGAATTAACCAGTTTATACATTATGTTTCCTAATTTACAAGAAGATGTTATAGATCTGAAATTTTATGAACCAAATAATTAAACAAAAAGACTCGATTCAGCTTAATTATTATTTTCCTTGAAATGTAAATGGACATGCAAAATAACCATCTTACCTGATCAGAGGGGAGAACCAACTGGAACAACTTTGTTCATGGACATTCCACTCCCATGGAAGAGCATTGTTGGTTTGGTTACTATGGTCCAAACATCATAATAAAGCTCATCACATCACAATCAATTCACATGGGGGTTTGTTTGTTTGCTGATTTGGCTGTTTGGCTTGTAATAATGGCATAACATGATGTAACAATTATATTTCTACCATGAAAGACTTGATAGACCAAATTAAGTTTAAGATATTTATTGAAACACTGAAGTATACAGTAGTGATTCTCTTTGGCGTAGGCCTCCGCCAGCTTAGAATAATTCAAATGAAGAGGGTGCATATCCTGCCGATGGATAAGGCAGGGGGCGAGAGCCTACCCCCCTTCACAGGACGGTTACCAACTGGTGACGGTGGCTTAAGGTGGTGGCATCCGCAGCAAGTAACAAGAGGACCATCGACCCAGGACAGCGATTGGATAAGAGAATAATTGAGCTGAGTACCGTCTCATCTTCCTGGCAGAACTTATCGCCTTACAGCTTACATTTCCAGGTGCCACTGGGTCCTTGCTGTATAAAAGCTTAGTTTTAACTGGGTTTTAACAGATATTGTAGCCCTATCAGACTTTTCATTTTATAGCCTACCTCAGTGCTGACTACCATCCAAAACATTGCCAATGGGTCATAAAGACAGAGCAAAAAAGAAAGAAAGAAAGAAAGAAAAAAACGTTGAATCTTTCAATCGAAGACCTGCACAACACCCGCTGTCTAAGAAATAACAATTCCATTCTGAGACACATCACACCTTGGCCACAAACTGAAAATCGTTTACAAACAGTTTTTACCTAACAGCCATTCCTTCACTAAATAATGCAACCAAAAACCAAAGCATAGTTTTATAATGGTGTGGATGTGTATGGCTGTCGGTTTGTAAGATTTCCTATTTGTTTGTACTTGGTTGTGTTGTGTAGGTTGGATGATGTAGTTTTTTAATATATTTTGCTTTCCTGAACAAGGACTGCTCTACACTACAAGTTACTCCAGATGACTGTTTGCATACAGTACATAGCGTCACTGTACTTTTAGTTGCTCGTGATTGATACTCTCCAACTCATGCACAATGCGGAACCAATGTGAAAATCTTTTCACATCTAGATGTGCACACCTACAGTTCCAATGGCTTGGAAGGAGAATGAAGAACGAAGATCTTTTATAGTAGTACAGTAAATAAATAGTCCATTGTTATTTGTTCAGACTGCACATGGCACAAGCTTTTCAAAGGTCTCAGAGATGTGACTTGACTTAACTGGCAGGGATAGATTTGCCAGGATGCAGTTATTGAGTTTTGGTACGCAAATTTGCACACAGTTCAGGTCCCTGTAATGCATCATATGGTCAGCCTTTATGACATGCCATTTTGAAATATTGATCATTATGCATGTAGCCTTTTGATAAATCAATATGGCGAATACAGTGACTTAACGAGACACCTGAATTTATCAGAAAGATATTTCTTTCCACTTTGTATTTTTATTTTGCATAAAAAAGAGCAAGAATCCTATCTGTCACAATGTGACATTTAACATGAAAAGGGAAAAGTGACTGCAGACAAAAAAAACATGAATACATGGTTTTCTAACGACACTGTGATCTTTAGTCTAGTTCAGGTGCATCTTTAATGTGACCTTCAGCTCAAGTTCTGAGTCTGTTCTTTGAGGCGCCACGCCGCATCCATGTACTTGGTGATCTCAGAGTTCTGGCGCTGGAAGTTCAGCCTACGGTCACTTCGATCAGAGGAGATCTGAGGGAGGGAATAACGGTGTTGATGAACAAATAAAATAACAAATAATTAAGTAGTAGGCCTAAGTTTTGAGTAGGCCTAGCCTACTAAGTAGGCCTATGATAATATGATCGATTGATTGATTGAATGAATGAATGAATGAATGAATGAATGAATGAATGAATGAATGAATGAATGAATCCAAATGTGTTTTCTATTCACAAGTCAGGCGTGGAAACCAAAGAGAGCAAAGCCATCAGTGATCTAATACCAGGAAGGGCTTTTGCTTTCAATCCAGTGTCTTCCAGTGTTCACTATCACATACGACATTGCATGTAAGTAGCCTAATAGCCACTCATTCCAGAGACTGATTTTGCATATTGCCACTTGACGTGGCTAAAATAATGGTCCTACCAGCGGAGTAGATATCCAGCCAATCTCTTGACTTTCCGTCTTTGGGTGAGTATACTTTTTTGTTGGTTCCAGATGAGCGGCACGAATACTTCTCAGGAATGCAGCTAGAATGTTGCAATAAAGTGGAAAGAAAGTTGCAATATTGTGATCAAGCATTGGGGCATTTGTTACAGTTGCAGTAGGCCTAGCAGCAAAAGTGCAACAAAGTAGCTGGTGCATGTTACTTACGGTCCTCCTCCTCCTCCAGGCTGGTCGCCGCCATCGGCTTGTCAGTCAAAATGTGAACTAATGATCAAAATGTAGAACATTTCAGATTATTGTTGACATTCACCAATATAATACTTGCACATTGTTCTTGAAGAGGTCGTTGGTTTATGACAGATGTAAAAGAATAGCGTAAGAGCCCATTGGTGGAATTCAAGGCAAACTTACATTTCTTGTAGGGATTGATGCTGAACTTTGTGTATAACTTTTGGCATCTGTGCTCTTTCAATATCGTCTCCACGTGGATGGCGTTCTGGTGAACCAAGTCAATTGGGCCCTTCTCCTTCTTATTGTCTGCCATGATAAATCTGGATTGTTTTTAGCCAAAATTGCATCCACACAAATCCACCATCAGCGTTCTTCGTCAGACTTCCGCGCCTTGTTGCCAAGCACCAGTAAACATTCTAAAACCGGATGTTCTACATTCTATCGCAAGAGGGCGCAGTAAGGCTATGAAATAAAAGTCAACATCAAGGAAGCCCTATAACTAGTCGCTGTTACCATAGGGAATACATAAAATCACAGTGTATCTTGATTAATTCGTACGTCCACAGTTATTTTCCTCAATCACAAAATCCACATCTTGGATCAGTGTCACTTGGGACTGTCATTCTCTCCACCCCTTTACCACACCAAGGTCAGAGATTCTAGGTAGGCCTAAGTGCGCTGCAGGGAAACCCAGTCAAAGCAAGAGGTCTAAAACCTTGGTAGTGTTGCTATAAGCCGTACATTCCCACCAGTCTTTTTATGTTGTCAGGATTTGGCAAATAATTGGTCATTATAAACAGTCTTAAAGTCTAGTCAGTTTTATTCAGAGTTGATTTTTTTTCACATGCAATGGGAATTCAAAAGAATTGAAATTACATTTCTGTCTGTCTCAGACTGTCTCTGACAGAGCAGACGTCCTGCCAAATATTTGACAAAATTACTTGTGACATAGTCATGTGTTAACTATGCAAGGTAGTTGAGAAGATTTTTTCTGAATCTTCATGTTTCATCACATGATGTAATGGTTTGGGAAGTGGTCTATGGATCTTGAGGGTTGTAGGTTCAAATCCCAACCAAACCATGGAGTAATGGCTGAAGTGTTCTTGAGCAAGAAACATAATTACACATTGCTCCGGGGACAGACTATAGGCCTACTGTAGTAACTCTAAAAGCATCAGTTAGGTTAAGTGTTATGTAAAATGCAATGCAAGAAGTTACAATGATATATGATATATTCAATAAAGATATTGAATTACTATGTTATAAAGCACATTGACATCTTATAAATGTTCATTTGTTTATATCTTTATAACATAGTGTACTGTATGTGTTATGGTGTTTCTTATTAATTTCTAGTAGCTCTAGGCTAAATTCAGGTCAATTGGGCCAATTCAGGTCAATTTTTTCCCCTGCAAAGAAAGAAAGTAGCCCAAGAAAGTAGCCCAGTTTACCTGCAGTCACCTTACTGTAGGCCTATATAAGCACTCTCATTTTGTCTGTTTTTTTTAACCTCAGCAAGAATATTATGTCTTTGATTTTGTCTCTAAACTCGTGTCTCGTTTTGGACTCTTGTTTAAAGAGTGTCATTATAGTTTGTATGTTCATATAAGCCTGCTGGCTAAACTCAGCATCCTAAATGGACTGGTTTCCTGTTCTGCTTCAAAGACACACATTCCTAGTTCCCTTTTTATTTCATATGTACTCAAAATGGAATAAGAAATACTGTTGATTTCACAGCTGCAGCCCTTAAAACGGAATAAAATGAAAAGAAATACATGTATATGTATTTTTTTTTAAAGTCCTGTTTGGGGTCGTATATGCTCTCCGGGATGGCTTGTGTGTGGTTCACCTCATGTGGTTCCCATCATGTCAAGTTACCTAGTTTACACAGACTCCTGTCACAGTGTCCAACCAAGTTAACATCACATGGGGCCATTTTGCCGCTACAGAGTCCTATTTTTCTTTATTTTGTTGGGTTATTCTTTGCCAGAATGCATTTGTTGGGCGCTTTCCAGTGCACTGAACAGAACTAGGCACTTTCAGCCCGAGGGAAGATTAGCTTTTTTTAGAAGGTTTTTTTTTGCTCCTACCTCCACATTTTCTTTCGTTTTCAGCATGAGTTGACCTCGCTCTGAATCCCTAGTCCACTGCCTCGCCAAACAAGCCTCACATGATTTAAAAAAAATAAAATAATATGGATTATTATCTGTGTGTACACAGGCAGGATCCATGCCAGTGCGACATCTCGTGACCTTTTCCTAACGAGGTCACATTATAATTGCAAAGTGTCCCGCCCTGCTTGCTAATTAAACGTTGTGTTGTGGTTAATTCAGCTGTGTGGCTTTTCTCTCCCCCACTAATCTCACACTGTACAAACACCAGCACCGATACTTTGATAAGAATTACGCAGCAGCTTTTGATATTTACACAGGAAAAATGGCTGTTTATGTGGCAGGTGGAAATGAAAATTAGCCTGTGTGTGAGCGAGAGAGAGAAAGAGAGAGAGAGAGAGAGCGAGAGAGAGAGAGAGAGAGAGAGAGAGAGAGAGAGAGAGAGAGATTGTGAGTACGCAAGCATGAGTACGTGTGAGAGAGAATGTGAGTGGTTAGAGAGAGGGTGTGTGTGTGTGCGCGCGTGTGCATGTGTGTGTGCGCGCGCATGTGCGTGCGTGCGTGCGTGCGTGCATGCCTACGTGCGTGCATGTGTGTGATGTGAGTGATGCGAGTGTTGAGATGCTAGAACAGAGTGTGAGAAAGTTCCCTGCTCCCGTGTCATCCATCCCCCTCTGTGTCTGTGGCGAGCAGTCATCCACGACCGCCATCTCCACCGCAATATAAACACGGCGTCTCGCGCCCCATTGTCTCCCCACACACAGCCAGATAATGCTGTATCTCATTCACATCACTTAGGCCTATGTGGCAGCCCACCAGTCACGGCCAACAAGCATGAATTGTTGTCGTGTGTGTGTGATTGTGTGTGTGTGTGTGTGTGTGTGTGTGTGTGTGTGTGTGTGTGTGTGCGTGTGTGTGTGTGTGTGTGTGTGTGTGTGTGCGTGCGTGCGTGCGTGTGTGTGTGTGTGTGTGTGAGAGAGAGATGTGATAAATGCCCCCCATGCTATCAGCACCTGTCTGCTAAAAGTAGGGGTGCAAGATGCCCCCCCCCCCTCGTCCCCCAAACACAGGTGAGCAAAGAGGAGACTCCTAAATCTCTATCTTGAGAGATAAACTCTTCTTCACCACGCCGTCGTCGCCGGGCGCACTAGAGGAGACGCAGCCAAGCGTCATGGGAAAGTGAGCGCAGCTCAGCCCCATCAGATCGCACCACCCCACCGCTGCTACCCTCCTCCTCCTCCGCTAATCTCAGACCTGTTTAGTCTCAGATCTCCTCCACATATTGGTCTGTGAGGGTTCTTTCCACCTGAGAATGGTCATTTTAAGTTAATGCTGTGTAATAGCCAGTAACAGCCAGTGCAGAACGGCAAGTAGAGAAAAGAACAATACAACATTGCGGGTAATATCAATATCAAGGTATCGAGTCATGTTATTGTGTATCGCAATTTTTTCTAAAATCTTGCAGCCCTAGAATGGTGACTTAGGCCTAGTTTAAATTGCTTTAGATTAATTTTGAAATTCAAGAAAAGAAATTAAGAACTGAGCTAACAAATGTAGCCTACTTCAACATGTTAATATCAAGTAAATAGATAGACATTGTTGTAAATAACCTTTTTTTAATGCTACCACGTGGGTTTGATTAGAGTCTGACATCTGTAGTTGGAAGCACAAACAGCTTTAAACTCTGGCTTGGACTTCTTTTGTCCTTCATGAACATTCCTGATTGCCGTGGTTCGTTTACTTTATCTATTCATGTCACTTTCTTTCACTCTCTACTGTTGTCTATGTCCTTCTCTTCTTTATCTCCACCTTGCTCTCCTTATTGCTCTGCCCATCCCCTGGCCCTTTGTAAATCTGTTTACCTCTGTTTCTCTTTCAATCTCTCTCCCCACTCTTGTGAGGCGGCTGGACTGATGAAATGATTGGTGATGTGTTAACTGATGTGATGGTCCAGGAGCTTGGGCCCTAAGGCTGGTGAACACTTGCCTAGCAAACTAGATGAATCGTAGTGGCAGAAAGAGAATTGGTCATGATGGTCTAGCATTGCACCATAGGTGATAATCGTGGCTAGGCCAGGTAGGCTTATCTGTCCTCCAACTTTGAATCTATGTACCGACTAGTGTCATTGGACCAGCCTTAGCATGGTGGTCATGCATCTGTGTGGCCTAATTCAGGTAGTCATAGATTTTTGAATACCTTACTTTTGGTTGTGCCCTCTAAGTTCTGCTTTGCCCATGATGCGACCTCAGACTATTTATTTCATATTATAGTCATATAGATGATCCGCCCATTGGCCTGCCTAATGCAGACAAAGCACTCTACATCACCCCAAACAACATCCCACTGCCACCAGAGTCCTGCCTGATGTCTCCAGGGCAGCCGACAGGGGGGACAAAGGGGCCAGTTGTCCCAGGCCCATGAGAGTGGGTTGTGGGGTTTGGGGGTGGGGGGGGGGGGGGGGGGGGGGGGGGGGGTCTGGGGGGCAGAACTGGGTCCTCATTCCATTGGGTGGGGTGGCTTTCAGATGATGTTGGGCTCCACTACAGCTGTTGGTGGACGTGGATGTTTCCCTCACTATATCAGCGATGCTACCATGGATGTTTCCCTCACTCATATCAGTGATGTTGCCATGGATCAGCGGTCCAGCTGCCGTTCTCACAGCGAGCTCAACGTGGCTTTGGAAACACAGCGTGAGACAAATGAAAGGTGCCGTTAGTACAACTACCGCTCTGTCACAGATACCTAGTCCGTGCAATCACCTGAAGCACTAGGACTTGAAAGGAATCGATTATTTTCAGCTTTACTTTGTCTGCATGACTTGGTGTTTATCTCATTGTCTTAATGGCGCCGCCCGCGCTAGGTGGTTTAGGGAGCTTTTCACTGAGGTGATTTGCTATTCAGAGGGGGTTTACACCTTAAGAGAGCGCTGATGCTTTTACATTTCTTGTGTGTGTGTGTGTGTGTGTGTGTGTGTGTGTGTGTGTGTGTGTGTGTGTGTGTGTGTGTGTGTGTGTGTGTGTGTGTGTGTGTGTGTGTGTGTGTGTGTGTGTGTGTCTCTCTCTCTCTCTCTCTCTCTCTCTATATATATATATATATATATATATATTTACGGAGCATGAAGCCCTTCATGGCTGTAGTGTGTTGATGCAACATTGAGGCAATCTCGCTTTTATAGTTTTGCATCATTTTGTTCCCAGTCTCATCATTACACTTTAATTCTTTTCAGACGTTCCGAAAAGCTTCCGCCTGACATTAAAGACAGAATAATGGTCTCTCCTAGTGTTTGTGTGTGTGTGTGCCTGGATTACCTGGCTGTCTGTGTAATTTGAAGTGGGGCTAGCAGAAAAACAACTTGCTCTGCTCAAGGTAGGCCCATTCTAAATGAAGATGTGTTGTGATGGCAGATTAAAATGCAGTAGTTTTGATAATTTGGAACCGTTTGCATTTTGATTTCATTTTCTTTGATCTATTTTATTATGGATAATATTGTATCAGTTCTATGTACAAACCCCAACTCCGGTGAAGTTGGGACGTTTGGTAAACTGAGAATAAAATCAAAATGCTATCATTTTCAAAACATTCAATACATTCCTTAGATGGGGAATAGTGAAAAGACAACATATCAAGTGTTAAAACCGAGAAAAAATATTGTTTTAGGGGACATATGTACTCATTTCTAATTTGATAACTGCAACACGTCTCAAATAAGTTGGACGGGGATCCGTGAAATGTTAAAAACATACAAATAAGACAAAACAACAAGGAAGAACATTTCAAAATGAATTGTACTGATGAACAATTTGAGTGTCCAGGTATAAGACAATCACGGAGAGGCTGAGTCACTCAGAATTAAAGATGCAGAGGGAACAATTACCATAGTTATTACATAAAGTTTTGAATTCCATTGATTTACCGTGATTGAGTGTATATAAGACATATTTTTGTCATTAAAATCATTGTATAGGTTCATGACATCATGAAATATATATTGGCTGTAGTCTCACTCTAGCACTCCGAGAATTACAGCTAGTGAAAACTTGACCATTAAGGACGCTTCATGTGTGCAAATGATAGAAGGGTTTAACATTCCCCTATCCACCCGAGCTCACTTGAAATAGACCCAGCTGAGATGGGAAACTGTCCTTTGCTTACAGAAGTCAGCAGAAGTTGCAGAAGTAAATTCTTTTTGAAAATAATAGAGTCTTGCACATCCTGTGCTACAGTGAAAATTGACCATACAAGTTGTGTTAGTGCTAACTTCAAAAGTCAGCCTCCATGATGGCATGGGGGTGCAGTAGTACATTGGTTAAGCTGTTGTAACTCACCTGTAGAATTGAATACAGTACTGAATGAAATAAATGGGTTTTAACAGCATGAAAAGCCACTCGTGCATTATATTTTGAAGGGAGATCTTCGATTACTGCCACATAGTAAGGACAAATTGCATTCTCTACTATGTTTTAACACTGTAAGCACTACAGAAAGGAAAACATTGAAAAGCATGACAAGGAATACACCTACCATTTAAGCTGGTGAAATCATGTCCAAGATAGGAATCAACACTGTTTTTATATAAAATCATCTCATCGGTTAATGCTATTAACTGTTAAGTGTTGTTCTTTGTTTTGTTTTTAGTCTTCCTCAACATTTGCTGCCTTTTATTGTCCCCGTCCCAACTCTTTTGAGACGCGTTGGATTTACATATTCATGAATATCCCCCAAAACAATAATTTTGGTCAGTTTTGATGGCTGATATGTTTTCTTTGTACCGTTCTCCAACTAATGTCAGAAACAGACTTTTTGAAAATGGCAGTATTTTGTTATTATTCACAATTAAGCTTGCGTCCCAACTTCTATGGAGTTGGGGTTTGTAGACCATGAACCAATTACTTGGTCTTCTCTCTCCACTTCACTAATTTGCTTGGAACTCAAAACAATGTATTTAAATGAATGAAGAAACGGAAAATTAGTGTGTGTGTGTTTTACAAGACAAGAGAACAAGTAGCCTTTTTCCCTGGAAAGGGAAATGTTTAAAGATGGAGGAAAGGATGGGGTGAGGGGTCACCCCGTTGACAGGTGAACCTGACCTGAGGGGTCCTTCTGTCTCCTGAGTCCCTAAAGAGGGTCTAAAGAGCAATCACGGGACCTAAGAGCTCTCCTCCGCTTGGATGGCTTTTTAAGAAGCCACTCATCACCATCATCTTGGCTTGTAGTATTTCAATTCTGTGGAGTGCGGTGTCAAGAGAAAACCAACACTGTTAGCAGTTTTGCCACAATGGCTGACAAAAAATGCCCACCCTGCTACAGAGGAAAATGTTCTAAAAAAAGATGTCGCTTCAGGTGAGAAGTTATCTAATGTAGTAGAGATGACCATAGCCTCATAATGTGCATTGCTCCACCAGTGAAATACTGTACTAGATATTGGAAAGACTTTATTTCCATAGTAGATACTACTAAATACGCTACGACTTGGTCATTGCCATTCTGGTAACAGCAAATTTATAGATGGACTTTGACTGAAGAAGAGTTCAACATGCAGTGCAATAGGATATTTTCCCCATTGGCTTTGATGGTCTCTTCCTCTTCTGAGTTAACCCGTTTAGAAATCCATGTTTCGTGATGCAGCTACGTTTCAGCTATCAATATTTACAGCTGAATCAAAGGTGATTCACCTTGACTTAGCTTTAGAGACAATATGATTTATACTCAGCCCAGGTGCTGCATACATAAAGGCCATAAACCATCCTAGTTCCACCACCCACCTGCACATGAGACGTTTTATTTTTTTCAGCAACAGAACAGCCCCTCGGTGTAGCTACGTGAAAGAGCCAAGTGTTTAATCTTCTCGGAGCTCCATTGGATGCCATTAAAAGCTGGCCATTCTGAGTAAACAGCCGCATTATTTTTCTTTTTCAAAGTTGGAGAAATCAGAACTTGCGGGCCAGGCCAGGCCCTCCCACAGTGACTCACACGCCAGCTAAATGTCAAGTCTGTCCGCAGCTACCACTTACGCCAAGTGACAAAGGAGGAGTCGGATTTCTGTGGAGAGTCAGGCCTGTGTTTGCAGAGGATCAGTTAGGACATGGCCGTGCCTAGGCCCACTTCCAGGTATGCCTGTGTGTGTGTGTGTGCGCGCGCGTGTGTGAAAGAGAGTGAGTGGTTAGAGGGAGTGCGTGCGAGCGTGTTTGTGTGCGTGCATGTGTACGTGTGTGCGTGCGTACGTGCATGCGTGTGTGTGTGTGTGCGCGTGTGTGTGTAGGTTTAGCGAAAGGCTGAGGTACGAATGGGGAGGATGGAAAAAGAGAAACCCAGTGATTTTACAGAAAAGGTAAATAGCACCCACAAATGTTTGAAATGCCTGCAAAACCCAACCAGGAATCTGACCAATTTACAGTAATCAGGTTTTGATGGCCTAACCTTCAGGCCTTTAAGCCATCACTTTGAAAGTTATCATAGCAAGCCTTTAAAACATTCTGCTCACATTTTCTTGATATTGATGGGACCACTCTCAAGACTGACTTTGTGTTGTGATGTTTCAAATGAATTAAAAAAAAAGAAACAGAAAATGAAAAAAATCACGTTTTCTATGGCCGTGGCTTTTCGAATGTCAATAAAGTGAAAGCTCCTTCTAATCACAAGAAAGATGGCCACTCCGCCCCGCAGGTGGACTGTGATGTTTCAAATGAACTAAAAAGAAAAGAAAATGAAACAAATCATGTTTTCTATATGTAGCCGTGGCTTTTCGAATGTCAATAAGGTGAAAGCTCCTTCTAATCTGAAGAAAGATGGCCGTGCTCACTGCTCCCCGCAGGTGGACTGTTATGAGGCTGTTGCAAATTGAGACTGATGTTGCCATTAAGATGAAAGAGACTCCGAGACAGCTCATTACATCCCCTGCTCTCACTCCTCACCTCACCTCCGAGACCAAAAAATCATCCCGTCAAAGCCAAGTCAGTCCACCATACGTGTTGAATAAATCATACAGAACATTCTGTGTGTGTGTGTGTGTGTGTGTGTGTGTGTGTGTGTGTGTGTGTGTGTGTGTGTGTGTGTGTGTGTGTGTGTGTGTGTGTGTGTGTGTGTGTGTGTCTGTGTGTGTCTGTGTGTGCGTGCTTGCTTGCGCGCGTGTGTGTGGATGTCTGCCTTTCATCGAGATTTTAAAAAGCTTGAAGGGGTTAACACGTTATTTGTCTTTTTTTGCACTTATGTTTGAATGAGAGTCTTGGTCTCTCTGCAGACTACCATTGAGCCCCAGCTCCCAGGGGTACAACCAGGGGTGTAGCAGCACATTTTGGACCCTATGAACAATCAGCTCCAGGGCTCTAAATTAACTTTTTCCACCACCAGCCAATTTGGCTAGTGGACATTTTTTCTTACCAGCCAAACAGAAGTTCAACTAGCCATTTTTTTTATCTCGCCAAAATAAACTAGGCCTATGCATTAGGCTAGTTTTTTTTTCCTAATTAAATGGTCATTTTGTCCAACTGTTTCTACAACACATACACTATAGGCCTGCATAGGCTACTATATGCCTACATAATAAGCATATTATAGGCTATATATTTTTTCATTATTTTTTAACTTCTGCTTTATTTTTTTACTTTCGTTACTTAGGCCTAATTAATTTGATTAGTTTTTGTTCAATTCCTCTGAAAGCAGCTGAATCACATCACACAAGCCACTCACATAACAGACCTTTAACATAGGCCTACAGTAACCAAGCACACAGCGAGAGAGGGGGAGCTCTTCTCTACCATGCGCAACAAAATGACAAGAAGCCTAGTTTAATTAAAAGTAAATAATATCTCGGGAATCTTCGCTTCCTTTGTTACTTCCACAGCTTCGTCGTTGGTTGCTTTTTTTTTCTTTTCGATGGTGTGGGCTTTCCAACTTAGTTGCGCCAGGACTCTAAACATTTCAGAAGACAACTGAACTGACAGCTACGGTCACACTACTCTGACAGTCGGCTCTCCTCCTCTGCCCTGGTCGCTATTTCGTTTCCACAACCACTCATTTTTAACGTCACTATTTACAATTACTACTAGCATTCACCAACACACAGAACCTTGCTCTAACCCCCGCCACATTCTCATCACTCGCACAAAACGTCTACACAACAGAAGTAGCGCTATGCATAATCTGCGTAAGTCCTGTTATTGAAACGGTCAGGGTCTCGCTGCTTAAAAAATGCAGCCTGTTACAGCAAGGTTCATATAGTAATAATAGCAGTAGTGACGTTAAAAAGGTTGTAGCGAAAGCGACGAGAGCATAGGAGGAGAGCTGCCTGTGAGAATAGTGTGAGGGCAGCTTAGCTGACAGAAGGCTGGTCGTCTGAAATGTTTTCAATCCTGGCGCGCGCAACAGCATGGAGTTGACGCTCGATGCACTGGAAAGCCCACGGTGGGAGGCTACCTCGTGACGCTAGTGTCCATGGGTAATGTAGGAAATCTCGCCGTATAACGTTCATCAGAGCAGCGGTTTACCATTCATAAGTTACTGTACTCGGGCGCTACTAGCCAAATTGGCGGGTAGGTATTTTTTTCTACTAGCCAAAATGAATTTTCACCCGTGTTTGGCGTGTTGGCGTGTGTTAATTTAGAGCCCTGATCAGCTCCAATGGACCTCCCAGCCATGTATCTTCATACATTGGACTGTGTGTGGGCCCCCTCTATAGTACATGGGGCCCTGGTGACTCAGTCACACTTTCCTGCACTGAACTACACCCCTGGGTACAACCAATTCTAGTCACCTGATTTCACCTCCATGTTTTCCTACGCTTTGCTATCTTTTTTATGGGGGCAAATAACTTCAGAGTCATGCTCTGTGCTTCAATGTGTAGTTCTCTCCCCAACAAATGAAGTCATTGAAGACAGTTTAAAGTATGCCTGCTCTCTCATCTGTAACTGGAAGAGTCTATGAATAATTTAAAATATTTTTTAAAAGCTAGTTTATGGGGAGCGCGGGGGAGTAATCACTGCTAATTTGGCAGGCAGGCATTCCCGAACTAACTCCAAACAAGTGCCAAGAACAGCTTTTGTGACGGATCAGCGGAGGTCAAAGCTGGGGCTTGACAAAACTGATGTCGGCTGATTGAATTTAAAATGTCATCTCGGATGGCTGTGCCAGTTTGTGCAGATGGACAGTGTTTGCAGTATTTGCATGTCTGATGTAGAGCGCCTGCATGAGCCCAAGCAGGCTCAGTGATTTTGGCTGCTCAAACTGCCTTCTCATCCAGCATAAGACAGTTAACCCCTTAACCTTTCGGTGCTATTTTTGAGGGTTTTTTTTGGAGGTTTTGCACAATTTCTACTTAAATGGTTCCTGTGCCTGCATACGTTGACCTATCGTAAGCAAATGGTCTTCTATTTTCCCCGCCTTCACTGTAATTCAGGCCACTTTGGCTACAAGATGGACATCTTGAGATGAGTGTGTTCAAATGCTGTATGTCACGTTGTGCTGCATTAACCTAAAAAGCAGTAAGTCAGTAAACCATCTCGCAGATGTACAGTACATTTTGAGTAAGTATAGTTCCTTGTGAGGTTTTGGGTGGGGAAACAGAAAAAATTGGAGAGTCTTCATAAAAGGAAAGCCAGTCATTCACGCTCAGAGCGGTGCAGAACAGAGAACACGGTCCCCCCCCACACTCCCCCCTGGGGCCTCGACCGTGCTTATACAGGACGTTGGCTTGCCAAGGCGCGAGAAATGCTGACCGCCACTTTCCAGACCACCACCACCACGGTATAACGCACTTAACTCTCATCACGGTCTGTCTCTCTTGCTCTCTCCTTTCTTTCTTTCTCTCTCTCTCTCTCTCTCTCTCTCTCTCTCTCTCTCTCTCTCTCTCTCTCTCTCTCTCTCTCTCTCTCTCTCTCTGCTCTTTCCTCCTTACTCTCTCATTCTTTCTCTTTTTCCTTATCTTTCTCTCTCTTCCTCTTTCCTTCTTTCTCTTTCACTGTCTCCATTCTCTCCTTCTCTCTCTCTCTCTCTCTCTCTCTCTCTCTCTCTCTCTCCCCCCCCACCACCTGACGGAGCTCCCTGGGTCCTGGCCAGGCCCGTCTGCGTCTGTAACACGGCCAACACGCAATCATCACACTTCACACCTGGCAATAACATTAGTCGAGCATCCCTCTGACAAACTGTCTGTTCAAAGTGTTAGAAGGAACAGCCCTCTAAGAGCTGGGCCGTTAACACAGCAGAGGGCAAGCTGGGATATTCGCTATAAGGCATGAAGCCACCGCGCTGAACTGGATTTATGTCTCTGTGTGTGTGTGTGTGTGTGTGTGTGTGTGTGTGTGTGTGTGTGTGTGTGTGTGTGTGTGTGTGTGTGTGTGTGTGCATGTGTGTGTGCGTGTGTGCGCGCCTCTGTGTGTGTGTGTGTGTGTGTGTGTGTGCGTGCATGCGTGCGTGTGTGAACTGGATTTATCAGTGTGTGTGTGCATGTGCGTGTTTGTGTGTGTATGTGTGTGTGATTGTGTGTGTATGTGTGTGTGTGTGTGTGTGTGTGTGATTGTGTGTGTATGTGTGTGTGTGTGTGTGTGCATGCGTGCGTGAGTAAGTTTGTGTGTGTGTGTGTGTGTGTGTGTGTGTGTGTGTGTGTGTGTGTGTGTGTGTGTGTGTGTGTGTGTGTGTGTGTGTGTGTGTGTGTGTGTGTGTGTGTGTGCACGCACGTGTGTGTGTGTGCATGTGTGTGTGTGTGTGTGTGTGTGTGTGTGTGCATGAGTGCGTGCGCACACATGCGCGTGTGTGTGTGTGTGTGTGTGTGTGTGTGTGTGTGTGTGTGTGTGTGTGTGTGTGTGTGTGTGTGTGTGTGTGTGTGTGTGTGTGTGTGTGTGTGTGTGTATGTATGTATGTGTGAAAGAGGAAGAAGCCAAAGCCCCTCACAGCTTGACATGCGAAAAGGAGTTTATGGCTCAAGTAATTAAAATGTACTAAAAACGCTGAAATCAATTAGCGCTGAATGCTGTAAATATATTTTGTCAGTTCACATTTACGCAAAGTTCGTGGTCTCTCCTCACTGCCATAACCAATTTCCCATTGAAGTGCTGCAGTCAGACCCCTGACGGGAAAAACGTCTTTTTTTGTGTGTCTTCATGTCTACAGATTGACACCGCTGATCTTGTTGATGGACAACTTTACATGCCTTGGCCTGTGAAACACCCAATCTACTGTATATCTTTCAAGATTTAGCGGAACTTCATGTCTGTCTTTGTCTCTCTCCCTCTCTGGCGCTCCCTCTCTTTCTGTCTTTCTGTGGCTTTAAGTTGCAGGTAGCACTTCCAAGAAATCTCTCTCTCTCTCTCTCTCTCTCTCTCTCTCTCTCTCTCTCTCTCTCTCTCTCTCTCTCTCTCTCTCCCCCATTCTCTCTCTTGCTCTCTCTCTGTAGCGTGCGTGCGTGCATGCATGTGTGTGTGTGTGTGCTTGACTATGCATCTGTGTGTGTGTGTGTGTGTGTGTGTGTGTGTGTGTGTGTGTGTGTGTGTGTGTGTGTGTGTGTGTGTGTGTGTGTGTGTGTGTGTGTGTGTGTGTGTGTGTGTGTGTGTGTGTGTTTGGATCTTGACTGAGAGCTGAGAGACAGCTAGACAGATCCCAGGCCAAGGTGGCGACAGTGCCCACCTCCGATAAGAGCAACAAAGCTGTGCGCCGCTGCCCCCCGCCCCCTCCCTTCGCTTTTTTTCCTCTGCCATCTTTTCCAGCCTTAAGAGCATCCGTGGCATCTCTTGTCATTTCTGCGCCGCGCGTTTTAGCCCGATCGGGTTACACCGCGTCAGGTCTGTTGCTTTTGTGAGACACTCTCGGCTCAAGTGGCCCCTCTTGTAGTGCTCCGGCATGTTCTTAGCATGGTTATGCCACTTAAAAGCTGAAGTGCGTGCCTTTTCACATCCCGCCAGTCACGCTTGCCTTCAAACAGATCTGTGCTGTCGTTTTCTCCCACTGGGAGTGATTGAGCGACGTGGCACATCTTAAATATTTACAGTGCGAGGCATAGTGTTAAGTGGGTAGTTTATAGTAGTGGTACACAGTGTGCACACAGGGGAAAACAAAACCTGACATTGAATACCATTTTTTTCTTACGAAATGTGCAAAAGTGAATTTATTGAGACAGTTCTGGCCCCTTGGGACGTCATGGCCCCTTGTTAAAGTACAAGTGTAAATCTTCAATTTCGTAATCGAACATGAAACGCCCATGGCTTTGTTTCCACAGTGGCAATCCTACAGTGATTTACTAATACACCTTCTGCTGTCCCTGTGTCTGCACCTAATTTCTTCTATCTGTCCCTGAAATGCACGTGTAATTTAGTCCACACACCACAAAAGACTTTTTGAGGTGAAGATATGCATTGCATACTATTTGAAAAAAATCTCTTAAATGGTCTGAAGAGTTAATGTGCTAACGTTTATTTTATAAACAGAATTTATTGATGATGTCACATTCGGGACTCCCCCGAGAATCTTGGGTCTCCAACTGCTTTATGTGGAAAAAAATAACTGCTTTTTCATATGATGTTGTTTTGTGGTACCCAAACAAATCAAATACGATGGATAATAGATAAAATGTGTACTACTAACAAAAAAGTGGTGAAAGGTTTTTAAATATCAACCTGCACAACCATTTGAAAACAATTCAGTGCTTCTTTCAGATGCTTTCATTACCAACCAAGGACGCAACAACAAGCTGACAGCTTTAGTTGAGAAGTCTACAAAACAGACACTAATCTGCTTCTCCAGATCTTTCTAGGAAGAATGAGGTGACATGCAAGTCTTTTTGTAGCAGTCATCAGCGTCATTTACACACCGACTCAAGGGGAAGTGCTATAGCAAGCCCTTTAAAGATCGCCACAGACGATGAACACAGCACCTTGGTAATGATGTGTCAGAGAGATGACGAGCCGTGTTTCCATGCCTGCGCTCGCTCCAGAGGTCCCTAATTACGCTGCCCCGCAGGTGTTTTCAGCTGATGAGCTTCTTACTGGGAAGTGGAGCCAGGATGCAATGCATTATGGGAAATCACACACAAGCATGCCGCACCACCAGGCAGACACCCTGCACTGCTGATGGAGACAGACGGACAGACAGACACACACGCATGCGCGTGTGCGAGCACGCACACACACACACACACACACACACACACACACACACACACACACACACACACAACACACACACACACACACACACACACACACACACACACACACACACACACACACACACACACACACACACACACACACACACACACACACACACACACACACACACACACACACACACCAGGAGGGGACTTGTGCACTGATCAGACTGTTTCACTCCCTTCCAAAAGTCCCTAATTAGGCCTTTGTGGTAATTTGCTACATTTCCGTTCTCTGTTGTCAATGTCACTTTCACGATATAGAGTCTCTCTTCATCCATTTTCCTGTAACTTTTATCACTTCAAAACCATTCACACGGCGACTACTCTCACTCTCCTGCTCCCATCATCCATCCACCCATTTATCCATCCATCTGCCCATCCATCTATGCACACATAAGCCATCACACTTAATCTATTCACACTATCATTCTGCTATGTACTACTCTGTCCTGTCTCTCTCTCTCTCATCTCTTCTTCTTTCACCGCACCCTTTGACAGACCTCTGTGCTGTAAGACCTCTTTTAGTTGCCACCAGCTCTTCATCACATCTCCTGCTATACCCAGACTAAGTGCCCTTCATGTGAAGCCCTCAAGTCCTCAAGGGCTATCACAGGTCAAGACTGCGACTTCCCCTCTGTGGTCTGTATGCATTGCAGTGTGTGTGTGCGTGCGCGTGTGAGTGCGTGCGTGTGTGTCAGGCTTGTACGAAATTCCGAATTCAATGAATTTCAATTCAAAGTAATGCCATAATACAAACACAAGATGGTGTCATGACCTTGAATTTTCTTTGAATTTAATCTACACCACCCATTGAAAGTACATAGAACACCACCACCTAGTGTTCGTATTATGGCATTACTTTGAATTGAAATTCTTTCAATTCAGAATTTCGTACAAGTCTGGTGTGTGTGTGTGTGTGTATGTGTGTGCGTGCATCAGTGCGTGTGTGTGTAGGCAGGAACCCTGTGGAGGGCACAAATATTATTCATCATAATGGGGGTCCCAAAATGTGACTGTGTGGCCGTCAATGTGCGGACCGCAGCACAAGACCTCTGACAGGTCACCTCAGCAACAGCTGCAGGTTCCGCACCAAGACAAACCGCACCTCATTAGCTCCCATTAATTAGCCTGATCCTGTGGTGAGGCCACTAATGCTGTGTGCAGTCTGTGTGTGTGTGTGTGTGTCCATGTGCGTGTGTGTTATATGTGTGTGTGCTTTTGTGTGTGTGTGTGTGTGTGTGTGTGTGTGTGTGTGTGTGTGTGTGTGTGTGTGTGCGTGCGTGCGTGCGTGCGTGCGTGCGTGTGTGTGTGCGTGCGCAGGCCCCTGCGTCTGACTAATGCAGTGAGGCACCAAGCTGACAGTAATGGATATCACCTACACACAAAAAAGGTGTCCTGAGTTTTAGCTAGAAATGAAGGATGTGCAAAGTTTGCATGAAAACTTGAGAGAGAGAGAGAGAGAGAGAGAGAGAGAGAGAGAGAGAGAGAGAGAGAGAGAGAGAGAGAGAGAGAGAGAGAGAGAGAGAGAGAGAGAGAGAGAGAGAGAGAGAGAGAGAGAGAGAGAGAGAGAGAGAGAGAGAGAGAGAGATGTAAGAATTAAGGGTCCATGTATGAACCAGAAGACAGCCGGGCACCGGTCAAAATCATCTGATAGGGCCCCCCTCTCAATTCATACAATATAATGGGGACCCAATTCTGAGACAACTGACAGTGGGGTTTGTCCACTGCCTGTCAGTTATATGAAGACATTCGCAACATTATCAAATGCTTACTGTATCTGTGGAAATGGAAAATAGTCTTCACTGCCAAATACCTAAGTTGGAAAAAACATGCTTTCCTGTGTGATCTCTGTCAACATATGTATGTCTTTTTTAGAGCAGGAAGTGTTGACTGGCTCTGGCACGAGTGTGAAACGCACACAGCAAGAGTGAAACTTTTTTCATTTTAGTTTTGGCCAGGAGGAGTGTGAGCAAGGATGCCCGCCCATCTCCCTGTGCCAGTCTGACATCATGCTGTGTTTATGAGCCTATGAGCCCTCAGCATTATGTGCTGGCATATCTAGTGAGAAAGGATAGAGGAATGATTCTCAAACTAGGGGTACGCGACGTCATTGCAAGGGGTACGGGAGAAGATTTGGAATTAAACAAAAAAAATGCAGGAAGAAAAAAAAATCAAATGGCAAAGAATAGTGGCAACGTAGGCCTAATACAGTAAAAAAGTGACCTAGAAATCAGTCCCAGCACTTTACTATGTTGTAGGTGAGGGAAAAATCTAATAAATGTGAATGCAGGAAACGCGTTATCAATGCGCGTCAGTCTGTGGATGCAGAGCTTTTTTTGGGGTGGGGGGGGGGGGGGGGGTACGCGGATGGACATGAGGTGCTCCAAGGGGTACGTCATGGGAAAAAGTTTGGGAAGCACCGGGATAGAGGAATGATCAGGAAGTATAACTTCAGTTGCGAGAAGAAAAATTAAAGCCAATGAAATAACAGAGGAAGAGGAAGACAAAACGAAAACAAAGAGTTAAATGCAATTTAATAATTTTAGTTTTGGCCAGGAGGAGTGTGAGCAAGGATGCCCGCCCATCTCCCTGTGCCAGTCTGCCAGCATGCTGAGTCTATGAGCCTATGAGCCCTCAGCATTATGTGCTGGCATTTCTAGTGAGAAATAGGAGAGGATAACTTCAGAATAGAAAAGGAGAATAGGATAACTCCAGTTGTGGAAAGGAAGAAAAAAAGCAATATTGAAGCCAATGAAATAATGAGCAGAAAATGAAGAGTTAAATGCATTTACAGGGATGGATAAAGGACCACCGATGACTTTGTTCATCTGTAGATGTTGCAGTTATATGTTATGCATGTCACCCCCTGGATGACACACTGTTGCATATCTTGGGTCTGCTGTGGAGACAGTGGAGAGCAACAGGATAGCATCTGTGGCACACACACCAAGGGAGGACCAAACCTGTAGATATATCCAAACTAAACACATAGATTGGCAAAGGCCATGTTAGAGCACTGATGTGGTCAAGATACTCCAGCGTGTGTGTGTGTGTGTGTGTGTGTGTGTGTGTGTGTGTGTGTGTGTGTGTGTGTGTGTGTGTGTGTGTGTGTGTGTGTGTGTGTGTGTGTGTGTGTGTGTGTGTGTGTGTGTGTGTGTGTGTGTGTGTGTGTGTGTGTGTGTGAGAGAGAGAGAGTTGTAGGATATGATAGAAGGCGTCTGCTATAACACGCATGCTGACAATCATGCCTCGATCAACACCAGTGGCTCCACAATTCTCCATGAGGCCCTCTCGTCTGTGCAGGAGTGGAGAGGATCATAATAAGACACATTGTTTTTTGGGTGCCGCAAAACCTACGTAGCCTACAATCTCCAATAGAACATAGCCATAACACTTCAGAGAGGACACATGGAAGATAGGATACGTTTCTGCATGGGAAAAAAGATGGATAATATGATTACATATGACCTGGAATACTATCTGCTCTCCAGGCACTTGTTGTTAAAACATTTTCACGACCTGCCACACTTAAAACACTAATACATTTCACCTGAGAGGGACGCACAAAATAGGGATGCGGGAAATTGTTTTAGGCAAGAGAACGCCAGCTCTTTTCCAAAGAACCAGATGGAATTCAAATACTTTAACAAGTCAATCGAGCAACCTGCGTTAGTTCTGGCAGACCACGTAGTCAACGCGCCCTTTTGCCTATTGGCTGACGCTGACCCAACCCATACAACTCTCCACTAATCAGCTGTGCTTTGGTTAATCAGCTGCAGCTCGCAATTGGATGCTGACATTTGGCGAGCTTTATTTAAAGTACCGAATTTGTTTTCCTGTCATTGCTTTTTGCTGCTTGTTTTGCTCCCACCACATCCCCTGCTCCACCAGACTAATCATTGTCAATCAATTGTCATGTTGTTGCTTGCTCTGTTCTAGGGTGTATTTTGCCTTTCCAGCTAAATGGAAGGCACACCACCTGAGGATGCTGCTGTTCCCTGTATTGGCTTCCATGGAGCTCATGGAGAAGCCGGGGAACTTCCTCCGAACAGAGCCATACCCCCAAACACAAATGTATGCATTCAGAAATAAAGTTTCTGAAATATATCTCTGTTTCCCGTCTCATTTTTGACTAGATTGGATCTGACAGAAATAATATTATATCAATTTGATACATTTCAGAATCATACTCCAGAAGGAAGCTACACATCTCCACAGTCGTAATAACAAAAATACACAACAACAACCAAAATAATCTTGCATGAATTGAGTTATAGTAAAATGATTCTGCGTTTGTTTTTCCCAGATATGAGGCTGTGATTTTGGCCCTTGTGATAGCCCTTGTGAAGTGTTTAAATGAGGTAGTGACAGAAAAATGAAAGAGCTCAAGCCAGGGCTGGGCTGAGGGAGGAATATGGCCCGGGCACTTTTGGCTTAAAGGGGGCCCTCATAATTAGCAGCGCAGAACAGACTCACCAGTAGGCCCCACAACCTTGTGGGCCCCTATTTTGTTATTATTATTTTTTAACATATCTGAAAATAGGGGCCCACGAGAGTAAGGGGCCCACCGGGATATGCCCAATGCCAGATGGCCAGTCCATCCCTGGTAGTGACAGCCAAATGACAGAGCTCCAGACCCCCTGTACGAGCGCTCAACACCTGAGAGGAAAAGGCTCTTAGGCTGTTGACAAGCCATGTTTGTCTGGGATGCCGAGGAGCAGAGGTACTTTTCCACAAACCTCCTGTGCACAACTTAATGCATTCATCACATGCGAAAATGTGAGGGCTGCGAAAGAGACCTCTATCAGCTGGGTTTATGTGTTTTACAGACTCAGATACAGTATGTCACAGAAGTGTGTACTCCCCTTACATTTTTGCAGATTTATAAGTATATCTTTTTATAGGACAGCATTAAAGAAATTTCATTTCGACACACTGATTAGTGACCTGTTAACATATGTAGCCGATACATACTGTAGGCTATATATCAGCTATATAACTATATATATATATAGGCCTAACTAATTGTGTCGAATTGATGTGACACATTCTTACCTATCCTGGCCACCATTATGGTAGATTCAGACAACCTCATTCTGGTTCCCAGAAATGTTCAAAACGTTTCTTTTCTGTCTTTTTAGTTGTATAAAAACAAATTCTCTCTAAAACTCAAAACTCTCTTTTTTGGGTCAGTCCAGTGCGCAGAGAGAGTAAAGAAAGAAACTGAAGCTGTGTGGGCTTTGTCAAAATTATGCTACACATCTGATGATATAATCCAACTCCAGGGACCTTAACCAGTCAGATTTGCGGTAAAAGGAAACCAAAAATAAAAACCGAGCTGTTCTCCGAGCTCGCAGCGTTTGGGCCCAAAACAAACACGGAGGTGCCGGAGAGACATGCAAAACGAACCACCCCAGGAAATCAAAATAATTACCAGAGCGCCCGGACGAAAGACGAAAAACACACACCAAAAAAATTGTAGTCTCAGCCTTCCAGGGGCTGCTCAACTTAAATGACACCATCTGAGCAAAGGGGGGCTATGGAGGAGGAAGCTTTTTGAAAAATAAACTACAACAAAAGCCCCCTGTGGAGACCACTGCCGCTCTCCTGGCTGCCCCAGCATATGCATATGGAAATGTCGGCCACTTCCTCTCCAGGGTATCAGCTCTTTCCCTCTGTACTGTACCAGAATGGCATCCCCCCTGGACGTAGCAGATCTCTGTTAAACACATCCTGATGTGTGGCCCCTTGTGTCCTTAGACCTGACAGTGGTGGAAAACAATGAGTTAGTATAGATAACTTTTTGCAGTCAGGTTTCATGTAGGCCCTACATTAAAACTTTGATACAAATTGAAAACAAACAACTTCACCACCTACTCCTAGTAGATACACACAATATCCAGTATGTATCCTTTCTTGAACGGTTGAACAGAACCATTTGTGACCGGGGACCCGGGTTCGATTCTGGCCTGAGGTCATTCTCCGAATCTACCCCCATCTCTGTCTCCCAACCATTTCCTGCCGTCTCTTCACTATCACTATCACTATCAGAGAGAGGGAGGGCATCAAAGCACAAATAAAGAACCATTTGTGAGTTATCAGTCTACAACTGCGACATGTTCAAGTTATGTGGGTTGTATGTAATGTACTGTATGTATGCATATATGTAGTATATACAGTAGGTCTGTCTCCTCTGTTTTTGTCAGTTGTGCAATAGTCTTGTGATGTGATGTTATGTGTATGTCCTGTCTTAAATGAGTGTTGTTCAAGGATGCAAAATGAATTTAAGTGTAAACTGACAATAAAGTATCACTGTATCGTATCGTATCATATCATATCGTACCATATCTATGTAGCTTGACTGTCTTTCCCAGGTGAACTGGATGTCCACACATCTGTTCCATGCCATGGCAAGCATCCCATCCCCTCATAGCGGTGTGTGTAACCCTACCACACAACCAAGCCCTGTATGTGCACACTACGGCTCCCTTCCCTTCCTTCCTTACAGGAGTCCAAGTGTGGGAGCGACCCTTGGCATTAAGCTATCCACCACAGCACACAGAGAGAATGCGCTGTCCACAACCACAGAGAATATGCCATCCACGCACACAAGAGCACACACACACAGCATTGAGTGCACTATGTGGCCTCGGTGTGTGTGTGTGTGAAGTTGCGAAGCGAGCAAGAATGGGACAGTGTGTGTTTCTTAATCCCCTCTGTGCTGTACAAGGCCTTGTGGCAGCCATGCTTGCTCCCTAGCTGGCTCTGCGGCCCGCTGGCATCCCCCCCACTCAGGGCTGTATAGGCCATCTGGCATAGGGGGCATTTCCCAGTGAGCGGGCCCCACACCCTCGTGGGCCCCTATTTTCAGAAATGTGAAAAAAATCTGAAAATAGGGGCCCACAAGGGTGCGGGGGCCCACCGGTGTTTCAGTTCTGCGCCGCTAATTTTGAGGAAGCCAAAAGTGCCCAGTCCCTATTTCTTCCTCAGTCCAGCCCTGCCCCCCCTGTAATCAGAGCTTGATCCGCACCCAATGCGCTGAGGCTACACATCAAATGAAGCCTGCCCTGGTCATTTCTCTTTTTTCTTTCTTTCTTTTTTCGTATTCACTCTCTGCTGCAGTTAAGCCTGGCTTCATGTTTGTATGAGAGAGAAGTGTGTGTGTGTGTGTGTGTGTGTGTGTGGGGTTGTGGGGTTGTGGGGGTAAGGGGGTTATGGTGCAGGACACGGGTTCCTACAATCTGCCATTGGGACGGTGCCAGAATGCTTACAATCCTACGACAGTTCTTTTCTGTGCGCACCTGCCTACACATACGCATGCATGGACTCACCCTGTGACAACAACCACACGCGCACAGGAACAGCATTTATGCACACACACACACATACATTTGTGCGCACATTTAGGCACAGGCACATAAACACTGACCAGCTAGGGGGAAAAAAGCGCACTCAACAGTGCACAAAGGCACACACACACACACACACACACACACACACACACACACACACACACACACACACACACACACACACACACACACACACACACACACACACACACACACACGCACACACTCTCACACACACACACACACACACACACCTCCCTCGCAGGCATACAACAAGAACAGAACACACGGCTCTTTGTGTGTCAGCGGGGATGCCCATGCCTTAAGCTGTCCTGACAATGGCTACCCGAGCGGCGCAGTAGTGTTTCCCAATCCATCCATCTGTCAGCGTGGCCATCCCAAGGACTTGCCATAACAAACCCTGCTCTGCCTGCCCAGCACAGGAATCTCCCAGGGCTGGGCTGAAACTGAACAACAGCCCGGGCACTTTTGCCATAGACCAGCCCATTACACAGACCCCTATGCTTTTCTGATTTGATTTGAATTCGTATGCTATGATATTGTGATAAGCTCAGTCCTCAGTCCACTGTCTATATTCCTGTAAAGATAGGCCAGTGGGCCATCCTTTCTGAATTGAGGGTCGGTATCTAAGGGAAACAAATGAACTAAGTAACGGAAAACAACGGCATCCATCGGCCCTTGAGGACTGTTGGCGCCCACCGGGAAAATGCCCTGTATGCCAGATGACCAGTCCATCCCTGCAGGAATCTCCCATGCACTCTGTCTGCACACTCCTACGGTATACTCTGGCTGTCATGTCGCTTGACTAATCGTAAAGCAGCGTACACCTGATCTCCTTGCCTGAGTCAGGAGTCAAATGGACGCTCATTAAGGCAGGTTGTGGATGCCGGAACAATACCTACCTACCTACCGCAGGTAGCCTAGGACGATCTCTAGCCCCATAATGCACGCTGTTTCCACCAGTGGAATGCTGTAATAATCATTGAAACGTTACCATAGTACTACACTACTCTGACATAACACCAGGCCTTAAGTAATGCATAACGACTTGGTCATTGCCATTCTGCTAACAGCAAATTTATAATGCAGTGTCTGAACAGGCTAGGCACTAGACAGAAAGATGACAAAATGAATATGCGTGTGAGTCTGTGTCTGTGTCTGTGACTGTGTGTGAGCTGTCACACTGTGGGTACTAAAATCACCCATTAATATCTATACATAGCTGTAAAATGTAATACAAGCAGAGATACGTGGTAATACAAGTGCAGAGTATGTATTTGGGCCTAAATCTATTCACTTTGAAGTGTCACGAACGGTACAGACACCAAGTGTGTACGAATATTAGCACTACGTAAATTAAAAGCTTCCTCTGGAAACAGCAACAGTTATTTTTCCCTATTTAAAGTTCTCCTGCCCCCAATGAAACGCGACGAGCTGTTGTAAATGTCACAAAGAGCCTTGTGTTTCCCCCCCTTACTCCGTCCTCCTCCTCCCCTGCCACCTCAGACGAGACCTTGTCTTGTCCCACCTGTCAGCGCGTGGTCATAGCGTCTGCAATGATTTAAGCCGCCTACCCGTGTAATGGGAGAGACCTGTCTGTAAATGCGTGTTCAAAGCCAGTACTTTAGTCTAGGATATCAAACATTTGGCAGCGCCACCCGCGTGTGTAACCCAGTAAAGTGTCGTCAGTCAGAGTTGGGGACAGAGCACGGCTGGGTTTGGAGCTGGGGTTGGGGCTGGAGCTGGCCCCCCAAATGAAATGGCTTGTGCCAATTGTGCCGAGGTGGGTGGAGAGGTGGGTGGAGAGGAGGGTGAAGGGGGGCAGAAATCTTTCCTATCCCAACATAGTCCACACACCCTCCTTCGAAACAGACACACATAGAGACACGTCCACCAAAATACAAACCCGCAAGCGTTCGGTTCGACTTCGACAACACAGATATGTACTTACGTACAGTGCAAAGCCCCACACTCGTTTACAGAGCGACCATTTTAGTCCGAGGGGCTGGGCTGGGCCATTCCCGGTACTTTAAGGCAGGCATGCAGCTAGTGGTGGTGCTGCTGCCTGTGCCCCCATTTTTTTTTTGGTACGCCGGTGTCACTAATGTTTTGTTGTTACATGAATCTGTGGTGAGAAATTGCTCCGTGTGCGGGTGATTTATGTGCTGTTTGCATTGCCCGGCGCGGCTCTGGGTGTGACGTGAGAAGAGCATCTGGAGCAGCAGGTTAATTGAGGGCGATTAAGGTGATTAATAGCTTTGTTTGAAGTCAAAACACAAGACAGAGCGGTTTGTGTTACTGCCCAAACAGGCGTTTCGGTGCAGCAGGGAGGAAAAAAGCACCAAGCTGCAGCTGAGAGAGAGAGAGAGAGAGAGAGAGAGAGAGAGAGAGAGAGAGAGAGAGAGAGAGAGAGAGAGAGAGAGAGAGAGAGAGAAAGAGAGAGGTAGAAGAGTGGAAGAGAGGGGAGGGGGTTGTGAAGGCCTGGGGAAGTATGTGAATGTGTGTGTGTGTGGGTGTGGGTGTGAGTGTGTGTGTGTGTGTGTGTGTGTGTGTGTGTGTGTGTGTGTGTGTGTGTGTGTGTGTGTGTGTGTGTGTGTGTGCGTGTGTGTGTGTGTGTGTGTGTGTGTGTGTGTGTGTGTGTGTGTGTGTGTGTGTGTGTGTGTGTGTGCATGTATGTGTGTGTGTGTGTGTGTGTGTGCGTGCGTGCGTGCGTGTGTGTGTGTGGCTGCGTGCGTGCATGCGTGTGTATGTGGTGTGTGTGTGTGTGTAGTGTATCTGTGTGTGTAGAACAAGGCGTGAAAAGATCTGGGACACTAAGAGCAAGTTACTGGACTCACATGGGCGGAACACACACGCTCATTTAGGTGGTAAACAGTTCCACACATCCTCACAAAAACACTCATATCCTTATGGACTCCTAAAGCACAAACATACAGTAAACTTTCCATAGGCTGCAGAACTCCTTCCAAACACCAACACACAGACACACAGACACACAGACACACACACACACACACACACACACACACACACACACACACACACACACACACACACACACACACACACACACACACACACACACACACACACACACACATACATACATACATACATACACACACACACACACACACACACACAGGTGGTACAAAGGGGTCTGTCATCCCAGTGACCAGGGAGAGGTGGGCCCAGAACTGTGTCCCCATTACATTGGATGTACTGAGCGGTGGGTCCTTTCAGATGACCTTGTCCCAGGCCCAGCAAAAGCTGTCAGTGGCCTGGCGCACGCACGCATCCTCGCACACACACACACACACACACACACACACACACACACACACACACACACACACACACACACACACACACACACACACACACACACACACACACACACACACACACACACACACACACACACACACACACACACACACATTTTAAGAGTGTCAAAGCAAGAAGTGGCTGCCTGGCAGAGCAGGGTGGTGGGTATACTATAAATGAAGGCCTGAGTCCAAAACAGAAACGGCCATTTTTGTTGCCAGCCAACAGAGCAGAGAACCCATAAAGAAACACTGTGTCCCCTCCACGCTCATTAATTGTCAAGCGTACCCACCGGTGTTTGTGTCTGAGTGTCGATTTGCGGCTCATTTAAGAAGGCGTTTGTGCCTGTATGTCGACTGCAGCGATGCACTGGTCATCTGGCATAGTGGGCATTTCCCGGTGGGCCCTGAAAATAGGGGCCCACGAGGGTGCGGGGCCCACCGGTAAGTCAGTTCTGCGCCGCTAATTAGGAGGGGCCCCTTTAAGCCAAAAGTGCCCGGGCCATATTTCTCCCCCAGTCCAGTCTTGGTCGAGTGTAGACGGAGCAAGAGAGAAGGTGTTTCCCTGAGTGTTGAGTTTGGTTTGTGTTAGAAGGTGTGCAATGTCTGCTGAGTGTTGAGTGGGGCTCGAGTTAGAGGGTATTTTTTTCGGAGAGTGTCGAGTGTGGCTCATTACGGACGGGATCTTGTGTGTGCCACTGTTGAGTGTTGCCTGAGTTAGATGGTGTGTGTGTGTGAGTGTGGAACAGGGGGGATGAGCAGCGTTTCCCGTACATAGACACATTTGTGGCGGACTGACGTCAACACCCTTAGCCACAAATTGATTAGTGTTTTATTTAGTTTTTCAAATTCACTGTGAATTACAATACGGTAATGGTTATTCCTACTCTGCTCAACTCTCACGGTTTACTCTCCTTCTTTCTCATTCTAGTTCTAGTTTTCGTTCACGGACACACACACACACACACACACACACACACACACACACACACACACACACACACACACACACACACACACACACACACACACACACACACACACACACACACACACACACACACACACACACACACACACACACACACACACACAGACGCTTGTGTTGTACACATTAAGTAAAAGTTATGGAGTGTCTGTGTGCTCGTCCGCTATACATAAAAATGTATAATGGTTACAAAATGACAACAAAATATCCATTATTACAGTTACTGTAAACTGGAGACATTAAGAAACGCTAGATTGAGGTCATTTACGGTATATAGCAGGGGTCTCCAAACAAAGGCCCGGGGGCCGGATGCGGCCCGCCAAGCCCCTTTGACCGGCCCTCCACCTCTCTGCACCTCACCATTTGAACTGGCCCAAAGAAGCAATCCTTACAGAAAAAAGTAATGATAAAATATATTTTTAAAATATTTCATTTTGTTTATCAACAGGCCTTCCTACAGTTTCATTTCACTAACCAAGTATGAATCACCAGAAGTTTCTTGTCTTGATAGTTTCTCTCTCTGTAATATAATATCTCACTGTAATATAAACATGTCTAGCATTTCTATTGTATCACTCATAAACTGTCAATCACCATATTTTTCTAACCTTTCCTTGCTATTTTTACATGGTTATTAGAAATTAAAATGAATACCTGTGGTATTTCAAATCGAAAGACATGTGAAATACTCATTTCTTTGCAAATCACTTGTAATGTTGAACTATTTTGTGCTAGAAATTATGGCTATAACAGGCAGTGGCCTAGTATAAAGCCCACATGATTGATCCTTACCCCTGATCACAGTCAGGAACGATAATGTGGCCCCCAGAGAAAAAAGTTTGGGGACCACTGGTACATAGGTTCCGAGTGGTAGCCAGCCATGAGGTGGCTTGCCAGATGGAAATTGATGTTACAGTATTTGCCTACTGCTTGAACACTATAGGCTGATGCTTAGACTGAAATAGCATATTGTTGAGTTGTTGATAGCATAACAAAAACACAGTGTGTCCGTACCTTAAACAAAAGTTCTGCTTAACACTGTAGTAGCAATCCAGCAACACACATTTTGCTACACACTTGCTCATACTCACTGCACACTTTTTCCTTCATAAGACACTATCATTGGGAAAACACATCTGTTAAAAAAAGAAAACATACTGGGTGTATGACAAGATTTAGGCACCGACAATAAAACACAGGCTTTCAAAATTAACCACTATTCTGCCAGTTACAAAGTTGCATTCTTTATATTACATTGCACTTATTTTATTTTGCATTTATTTGTTTTACTTTAATTGCTTTTTTGCTAAATTCACACCTTCCTACACTCAAACATAACAACAAATAGCACAACGGCACTAAAGAGTAGAATATGGAGTGGCATTGACTGACTCACGTTCTGTAAAACCTAGCCTGATGCCAGGAGTAGCCTTTTGTCTTCATCATCATATTTTAGGTATGAACCTGATAGTTTGTAGAAATACACGTAATAGTGTAATTTTCAGAAGCAAGCACTTGAGCAAACTGACTGAACATGATATCATTTTGATGACGTCATGTAGATGTCAGCTGCATATTGTGTCTGGAAATGTATTGTACTTCGAATACCTCATACCTCATACCCAAACAAACAAATAGTATATATTGACTATGTTTTTCATTACAGCATGTTGACGTCAACCACATATTTATATCATTTTTAGATGTTTGAAAATGTGTGAATATACCCCATACACAAACAAATGGTCAAATGTGTCTTTTCACATTAAAGTGGGGTTTTGACAAAAGATTGTTAAGTTTTTATGGCAATGTTTAGGTTTTGATAGCAGAGTTTCATGCTGGCATATATGTGAAGGGTTTATCTCCAAGTGTTGAGAGTAATTGGCTTGTGTGTAGAGTTTTGACTCTATGAGCGAAATTTTGAAAACTGTGTGCAAGCAGTAGGCAAAAACTGTAAATCTTGTTGGCTGTGTAACAAAAGGAAAGGCGCAAAGCATTTCAGCGAAACGTGTTGTTCACTAAACAACAAGCAAAGATGACCAGCGATTTATCTCTTCTTTACTTCTATTTATTTTAGCGTGAGAAAGTAAAAGATGTCTGAATCTGTTGGGGTCACTTACGGTAGAGGAGGTTCTGTGTCAGTTAGTGTGGAGTAGGAGGTCTATTTACAAGGTGTGAGTCAGCATGCACTAGGAGGTGTTTGTGTCTGTGACTGAAGAGTGTGTCTCTCGTGTGAATTCCAATTTATAGTTCAGTCAACCGATGAAAAAAAAAACATTGTTGACATGTCTCACAATGAGAACAATGTTCTGGAATAGTTAACTTTAACTTGCTATCCAAATAAGGACGAAAGATCTGTGTGGTGTGAGAAACAATCAAAAGGCAAACTTGTTTGTAACCGATGGACTAACTGACAGTGGCGTATAGGTTCACAGAGTGCATGTGGCTGAAAAGTTGGCTGCAGCTTCTGTATATCTTTTTGGGACGATCACCTCAGCAGTGACAACCTAGCAGATCATAATTTCGTGTCATTTTCATACTTTTCCACTCCAGCAACTACAATTTGACCTTTAGAGGGTAAGGTAATATGGTGGTGAGTCAGCTCTATGTGCCTTCCATCAGGGAAGCTGACGGGAGGGAGGACAAAGGGAACAGTTGTCCCGGGCCCAGGGACAAGGGGGGTCCAGAATTGAACCCATTACATTATATGTAGGGTGAGGGGCCCTTTCAGATGACTTTGTCCTGGGCCCAGTCAAATCTGTCAGCGGCCCTGCCTTCCATTACCAAGGAAATCCATGCTGAGATTCAGGGGACTACTTCATATGCCCACTATGTCCCTGCTATTTAAAATTTTAGTCGTAAAATAATACAGTTTGTATGTAAATAATAAATAGATGTATGCATTAATCTGTGAGTAATCCTTGAGAAGGAGACAATGCATATATACAGCATGCTTATACTACCTGTTTGGGATAAGAAGGGAGACGTCCTTCCCCTCTATGTGTATGTCAGTGTTTCCCAAACTTTCCTGTACTGCGTACCCCCTGAGCCACGAGTACCCCCTAACTCATAGTCTATATCCTCTATGTGACTATTTCCTATACATTTGTATTCATTACACTTCACCCACGTACCCCCTGTAGTGAGCTTGCGTACCCCTAGTGGTACACGTACCCCTGGTTGGGAAACAGTGGTGTATGTGATGGAGAAGCTGGCTGGTCATGCTAAAGTGGAAAGTGTAAATGATATTCATGAGCACAGGAAATAGTCCAGCTGCCTGTCCTTGGGGTGCTCCTGGAGATGGCAGGAAAGCCCCCCGCAGCAGCTCAGGTAACGTCAGGCTGCCAAATGGCTGAGAGAGAGGAGTTTTTTTTGCCAAGTATAGGCCTACTGATTGCGGAATTATTGAACGCCATTGGGGGGAGTTACGTAGGAGAGTTTATTTCATTTCATTTCATTAATTTTCTGTCTTTCTTTCTTTCTTTCTTTCTTTCTTTCTTTCTTTCTTTCTTTCTTTCTTTCTTTCTTTCTTTCTTTCTTTCTTTCTTTCTTTCTTT
>NC_085862.1:28874494-28901994 GCF_034702125.1 Engraulis encrasicolus | reverse complement strand
GACTTTTACTGTAGCCTACCACCTAAAGAAAGGCAAAATCTTTTTTAAATGCAAGGGGATGGCGATTCAAAGCTGACACAATAGTGAGGGAACAATGAAACTAATCTCCTGTCCAACCCATTGCTAATGAGAAACGAAACATTTTGGAAAGAGGTCAAATCCATTACACCTCCACGATACACTTCAGAAGGCTGAAGGCCTGAAGGAAAGAGGTGTAGGGAGGAAGATGAAGGACACTTCCCATACTTTGAGGAAGGTGATTTCATTTATATCCACGTTTTATCCTTTTGAAAGGAAGAAAAGAGTAATCTTTTCCCACACTGATGAAGCCTTGTCTGCTTTGTCTGTCTATGAAAAGCAAATGTTGACAATGTGTCACGCAAGGTTTAATATTCCCAGATCCCCCTTAATGGAAAGTATGCGAACAGGCAGACATCATTGAGAACTTACTCCAGGGGCGTAGCAGCAAATCTTGGGCCCTACGTACAATCAGCTACAATGGACCCCCCCTAAATCGGACTCAGTCACTATATACATGGGGCCCTGGTGACTCAGTCACACTTAACCCTCCTGAACAACACCCCTGCCTTACTACACACTAAGCACAGGGCCTGGTCTTTCTTTACATGGGGCTTGTGGCTCCGCATTGTAGGGCTCCCTCCTCTCTGTAGTATTGGCCCCTATCTGAACGCTCCGATAGCTCTTGCATAGCTGGAGATAAACCACCCCTGAGATCAGCTGAGACAGGGGCCCGCCGCACGGCCGCTATCGCTCGTGTTGACGCCACACGGTCCAGAGTTGTCAAAACTATCTGTCTGCCATATCAGGGAGCGATCACAATGAGGAGTGGGAGAGAGAAAAAAGAGGAGGCATTGAGATAGACATCGAGTATGGGTCAAACAAAACTGTCAAGGCTCGAGGGCTCACAGAGCCCCACTGTGGGATAAAGAACAATGTTGCCAAGGGAACTTTATCAGATGGCCCTGGGCTTTTGTAGCACATTGTACTAGACAGAATTGGTTCTTTTATGTGCATGCCTTTGAAATGAGCAAGAGGCGAGCACAGTGGTAGGAAGGAAAACAGCACTGTACAGTTTTACAAACTGTCATGCTAATGTAGAACAAACAATATTGTGTACAACCAACACCCATGAGTAGAGTAGAGTAGAGTAGAGTAGAGTAGAGTAGAGTAGAGTAGAGTAGAGTAGAGTAGAGTAGAGTAGAGTAGAGTAGAGTAACTTTATTAATCCCCAGGGGGAAATTCAGGTATCCAGTATCTTACATAAATACACAAATAAACAAATGCCTACATGGACATTTCAAGACACAAATAACACAGGAATAGTCAGGGAGGGGGGAAAAAGTAAAGATAAAGAATGTGAAAATGTAATATGTAAAAAGTGTAAAAAATGTAAAAAGGTAATTGTGCAAAAAGACATTCTGTGACTTGGGATAGACCATGTGCAGAAAAACATACTCTGTCAGTTAACAGTCTTAACATGAGGAGATGTAATAGGCATAATAATAGGCATAGGCATGTCATATGACTTATATATGACTTTATGACATATGACGTTATAAATTATGTTATAAATATGATGTTACGGCAGAAATTACTTTGCTTCTTGTCTGTCTGTGAAAAAAATTAAAGGTTCATCTAAAAACCTTCAGGATCCCACTGTGGGTAAGCCCCTAAAAGTTATCTGAGGAACCTAAAGGTTCTCAGAGATACTATATGTGACAAATTGGTTCTTTGAAGAACACAAAGGTCTTCTTAATTGCTCCTCAGAGAACCCAGGAACGCAGAGGATCTTTGAGGAACCATTGGTGCTGTGGAACAATTTGAACCTGGAAGATTCTCCAAGGAACCGTTTTGTTATTCCCAGAACATTTAGGTTCTTTGGGGGACTTTTGTGGTTCTCCACAATCCAACTGACAGTTCTTTGAGAAACCTTTTCATTTTTACATTGTGGCTTACAGTGCATTACTGACAACTGTGGTAACTCCTCATGAGTCTGATAATATATGTAGAGGAAGTCAAACATCTCAGCATGCCACAGACTGTCTCAGTAATAATTGATGCTCTTGTAAAACTTTACAGCGTTTCTAAAAGGCCTTTTCACTATGGGTTTTCTTTGGAACACGCAGTTATGTAGAAATAATTTGCTCTTAGATGACTCTGCGGGAGGCAGCCTTGGAGCTCCGGTGATTCACTTCTCTTCAAACACAGAAAGCGCTTGAGTACACATCCTGTCACCTCGTAAGAATCAGAATGAGGTCATCTGCTGTACACATAATGTATACTTCACTTGTGCTGCTAACTTGGCTGAGAAAATAGTTGTCTTTCTAGAGTATATGGTGGGGCAACACTGGACTACTCCTCAAGGCTAATGTATTGCATGAGGCTGATAAATGGACTTAAAAGGACTGGAAAGTGTATTATATTCAGAGCTTAAATATTACATATAAAAATGTACAAACATATTATTAAAAAGGGCCATATTATACAACATTCAGATGTATGCATTTTTGTGTTGCCCTTTGGGTCTGTAGTGTTCCCATTAACCCTCCCATAACCAGATGAAATAGACATTCATTTGCGGCTGTGATATTTTGATACTGTGAGCTATTAGGGGTTCTATGAGCCACATGTGGCTGCAGGTGTGACCTTCAACAGGTTTTATTCAGAAAATCTTACTATGCTGAGTTAAGTCATTGCTCATCACAACAAAGTAGCAAGTGTTGTTGTGAACAACTCAAAATAATCCTCAAGCTAACTTAAAATGCATCAGGCTTGGCATTTCCACTAACACGCACAGCACTCACACACTCGTAGGTTAACTCACCTTTCCTCAGTCAAAGCAACAATTTTTATATAGTCCTATTTTACAAAACTAGGTCTATGCCTGTGGAAAGCTTCATTAAACATGTGGACACCAGAAAACAACTGTTCAGTACAGGAAATCATTGTTTCAAACTACATGATGCGTAGCCTCTTACTGCAGATGGACCCGTCAACAGGCCTTTTCACTCTTGAAACTCGCTGAAATCACTAACAACATTGCTATCATTACCATTTTGTTGGGTTATAACACTTGCATATAACACTTGCAAATAACACTCACAACAGCATATGGATTTTCCCCTGCTTCGTACTTTATACCTTATATGAACAATACATGGAAATAGAAATCGAAAAAAGACAGAAAATACAGCATTGCAAATATATTTTTATATTTTGAGGGGAAAAAGTAAACAAATGTGGCATAATTGATTTTGTTGGCAATACAAAAAATATTAACAGTGATACAAAATGTAATATTTCAATTCTACGAAGTAGGGTCAAATCTACTGAAGTCAAAATATTGAATCTATACAATTATTATGCCTTTTATTAATTGTTCAAGTATGTTTTTTTTAAAACGGAGCCCTATTTGATATAAAATAATGCACTTTGGTTGAATAATACATAATTATTGCATTTCTTATACATTCCTCTGGCGTCCATTCCCTAAGTAGTGTGTCACGTCAGCGTCAGTCATGACAGTGGGGGTGTTGTTAGTTCCGAGTGAGCTATTCACCTCATCAACAGTGACTCTACAGAGAAGGGAAAAGGTCGCGTAACTCCAGTGTTTTTAGCTGAGCTGCTGTGTGACGGCGGGGGTCTACAGAGTTTATTGGGCACCTGCTGACAGTCAACTCTGGGCTCATGCCCCAACGCCCCGACCGCCACACTATGGCTCCACCTACTAGACTGCTCAACAATGACACTTTTAGTCAAAGTCCTCTGCACTGCAGCCGCGTGCCCTGTTGCAGGGTCTGTACAGGGTCTGGCCTGTGCGTGTGTTGTGGGCAGAGGCACTGGTTGGGGGTTCTGGGTCCTTGTGCCCTCTGGAGGGCCTGTCCACCTGTCCGGCAGCGCCTGGTCCCTGCTGGGGGCTGAGGGAGCCGACATGAGGGAAAGCTTGGGCAGGTTGTCCCTGTAGCTCACCTCCATGGGCCTGGGCTTGAGGCGCTCATCCACCGGGCAGAGCAGGCCGCAGTCGAACAGCAGCGGGCTGCCCCGATAGAAGGGCACGTAGGCGGGCAGGCCGGGATCGCTCAGCAGGGGGTCTGCGGCAGCGCTGGTGAAGATGGCGGAGGGGGAGAGAGAGGGGGGCTGGTGGTGGAGGAGCACCAGGCTGGCCGCCATCTCCTGCATCTCCTTCTGCCTCAGCTCCCGCTCCAGCATCACGCTCTCCAGCTCCTTGTCGGCGAAGGCGCGCCGCTTCCGCATGCGAGCGCTGATGGACGGGTAGTGGATCCTCTTGAGCCAGGAGTCCTCCTCCATCGCAGCCACGGGAGGCTTGGTTCCTGTGACATGGCAGAGAGCAGTCGTATCACCAAACACATCCATCTCAATAGAAAAACCCCAAGTCCATCGCTGTTTTAAAATACTTTCTGAAAATGTCTTAAATAGAAAGCAAGCATTGAGGTTTAGTCCCAGTAACATAACAGAGAGCTCTCATGTTGCTGTCCTCACCAAAGACCTTTCAATGTAAAAACCCAGCCATCATTGTGATTCAGCCTCTCTGACAATGTCCTGAATATAAAATAAACATTGAGGCCTAGTTTTCTTTTTTAGGCATATGGCTAAACATCCTTCAGTGGTCATTAAAACAAAACCCCTATTCTAATCATCTGACAGAGCTATGCTGCTAATATTTTAACAGAACTTATATTTTATAGTAATTAAAAACATGTTTGGTTAACAAGGATACAAACAGGCATATAAAGACATAAATCAATATTTTGGACTGTATAAAGTAACAACAAATGAACAAGAGGCAGTGCCATAAAAATATGGATTTCTGCAGCGGCTGTTTGCAGTGCATTTCTGTCTTCTTTCTGTGAAAAGTCTACAAACTGAATATAGACACAAAAGGAAACCAGGACAAAAGGAAGGCCTACATTTCAATATTAGGCCTAATGTGTGTCTAGTATGAGACATTTGTGGACTACAGCATTGGATCTGTATTATACCAAATATTTAAAGAATCATAATAGGTTGTTTTGACAGTGGAATGGCATTACAATTCCTCCTCGGATGACGATTTGTCTACTCCCATACACATATTCATGTTGTTATAGCAATACTCCAGTGTAATCCCGTGACTCGATTTGCATAATTTTAATTACTTTAAATAAACACAAACAGATCTCTTTCCCCCTATGAGAGTTGAGACACGTAGGCAGGCACAGTAATCACAAAACTAATCCCATCCTCAACACACTCGCACTCACACACACACACACACCCCACCTGTCCCCAACGCCTATGCGTCCGAGATGCGCTAATGAGATGCGTGTTAATTAGCGCTTACCCTCCAGAATACTTTTGACTAGGAGGCTGGGTGCTCGTGCATAACGCTGGCAGGCTTTGCGTCTGAGCGACGGGGTCGTTCGGTGGCCTTTCTTGCCCTGCCAGAATATTGAGGGAAAAACACAAAAACACGTGTATAAGGCTGCAGGTTTTACATGTCATTATTATGTATACCATTAACTCACCTTGACCATCAATTTGAGGCCTAGTGACAATATAGTTAGCCTACAGTTTAAGCCTTAAAATTACTTTTACGCTTACTTGTGTTTTTGAATACACTGACACGAATTACCCTACTGTCACCACCAAAATGTACAGAAGGGCCCTTTAAACAGCTGAATATCTGCGAAAGTTCCTCTCAGATGAAGCCTCCACCAGCCAGCTGTGGTGTGGAATGCGCAGTGAACCCACCTCCGTGGCTTGCTGTCTCCGGAGGGCGACCTGAGCAGCCATCACTCGCTGCCTCTCCACGACGAGGAGACAGTTTGCGCACTGGCAGTCACGCCAGCGACAGAAGCGCTTGTGACCTTTCAGGCACGACACAACACCGTGGTTTCGGCATCGTGCGCATTTGGGGCTTCGGGTCAGCCTGCGTGCGGGCTGCTGCTGCTGCTGCTGCTGCTGTTCCTCAGTCACTTCGCCTGTTTTTCCGCAAACGCCGTGCCGCGCCGCGGGCGCACAGCTGTCAAGACTCTCCACGTCAATGTGTCCTTCACATTCGGATTTCGGCGAGTGAAGTTTTGTCTCTTCCAGCTGAAGGCCCCTTTCCACTTGAGTGGACATCTATATAAAAACACCTTCCGCGTGACAGCACGGATGTGGTCCGAACTCTTCAAGTCGTCAACAAATGAGAGCAGTACGCCAAGTGGGAGAGCGCCCCTCTCATCCTCACTTTTTACGCACAAGCAAAAAAACTCAACTCAACGCGCGCGTTGCGCAAGCTGTGTAAACTCTGTTTGGAAAAAATGAAGTGATAGAGTTTTGAAATTATAACCCCCTTCAGCTGCGGTTCTAAGTCCTATCGAGCTGTTTCCAGGAAAACAGTCTCTCTCGACACTATGCGTCTGGCAAACCACCCGAAATGCATGAGGATATGTTCCCACCGGGTGCGCATGCAGTGGCACCTGCCCGACCCACCTCGACGTTTTGAGGACAAAGCACAAACACGGCATTTATGGATGTCTTCCCGAGACAGAATGTCAACATTGACGTGATGTCACACAGCTTGACGTTCAGTCACGGAAACACCGTCCCACTTTTTGCAGCTGCACACCGACTGCGTGGAAACTCCGAGCTGCCATGTTACATTCGTTAACTTTATTAATAAACTTTCTCATCTCATCCAGGCCTTTTGGTTAAATTAATAATGATGGAGTGACCATTTTGCTTTTTGTGCATGTCCCAGGTTTATGTATTGAAAAATAAAATAATTTCAGTGTGGAGAAAAGAGCTCAAACCCTTTGAGGTTTATTTCACGTACATGACTAATTTAAACGGGTTTCTGATAGTGTGTTATTAAATATTAGTTTAAAGGCTTTCGGAATTAGCCACAGGCCTTTCAAGTGTAGCTTTGCATGCTGCATTTTGAAATTATATTGGCAATCAATTTCTTACCATGTCTTCCCTCTGGCCATTCATTTTAGCAGACAGCTGCAGTCACAACAAATGTAGGGAGGCAACAAGGTTTCATAAATTCTCCCAGACACCTATTTAACGCTGGGCTCTCTGTGTTATAATTTCATAGTAGTTAGCTGTTTGATTTGGAAAACCAGTGCTGGGTTTTCTACTCCTTATAATGTCATTACAGCGTAATATACAACACAATGTTCAGCATTATGCCCATTTGACTGATTTTAAATGCTTTTGAATGGGTTTGCCTATACCAACTACTTCTTGTTTTCAACATGGATATAGCCAATATTAAGCCTGTACGCTGAAGTACAAATTTAGTATTTTCAGCTGACTTAAGCCACCTAAATAATGTTATTAACGACAGAGACAATACAGTATGAATGATTAACACATCTATAGGGAATTCATAAGAGATGAAACATGGAACCGTAAAAATTATCTCAGTGATTTTCATCAAGCCAATAGCCAATGTCCTATGCAAGTCATTTCCATATCTTGAGCACAGCATGCAACAGTCTGCAACATAAATTAATTTGTGAATTTACTGGAAATTCAGGCCTAATCTAAAGTATTTACAAATCTAACAACAAAGCATCATTACACATGCTTGTTTAAATCATGCCTACTTATGTGGATAAATGAAAAGGGAAGTGAATGCAATACTTTTGACATCATGGTCCTATCTACATCACTGGCGAAGAAGGCCCATCAGCGTCTCTACTTCCTGCGCAAACTAAAGAAGGCAAGTGCTACACCCTCCATCATGACAACATTCTACAGAGGAACCATAGAGAGCGTCGTGTCCAACTGCATCACAGTGTGGGGAGGAAGCTGCACGGAGAAAAACAGGAAGACACTCCAGCGTGTTGTGAACACAGCGAAGAAGATCATTGGAGTACCACTCCCCTCCCTGCAGGACATTTACACCACACGCCTCACCCGGAAAGCACTGATGATCATCAAAGACACAAGCCACCCTGCACACAAACTGTTCAGCCTCCTGCCCTCTGGAAAGAGGTACAGGCGCCTCCGTTCCCGTACCACCCGGCTGGCGAGCAGCACAATGCACCAAGCGATCAAGATGCTGAACACTCAACCCACTCTCCCTCCACTGTCAGCCTCTAGCCAGCAAGGCCACTGACAACCCCCCCCCCCCCACTGTCAGCCTCTAGCCAGCAAGGCCACTGACAACCCCCCCTCCCCATCCCCCACCACCATATCTGCGACTGAACATTCCACCTGCACTACTATACTTGTGACTGAACTTTCAACCTGCACTAACTCAAAACATGCACACACACACACACACACACACACACACACACACAAGCACACTGCACTTTCTGCACTAAACCCAACATACACACACTGACACACACACACACACACACACACACACACACACACACACACACACACACACACACACACACACACAGACACACGAACACACACACAAGACGCACACCGCACCTTCTACCTGCACTAAACACATACACACACACACACACACACACACACACACACACACACACACACACACACACACACACACACACACACACACACACACACACACACACACACACACACACACACTGCTGCTGGTGTACTTGACAGACCTTTTTATATTTATTTTCTTCAAAATGCTACTATTACCATGTCAGAACGCTATAAAGGACTTTTTTTAGGAAAAGCACAAAAACACAACAAATACCTCTTAATGTATGTCCTCTACAAGTCTTCTGTTGTCCAGTCTTGCACTTTAAATGTCTGTATGAGCACTGTCTATGTCCATACTGTCTTAAGTCCATGTATAAGTACTGTCTATGTCTATACTGTCTATGTCCTTACCTTAATTAGTCTATGTCTGTATGGGAAAGCAAGAAATGTAATTTCAAATTCTTTGTATGACCAGTGCATGTAAAGAAATTGACAATAAAACCTACTTGACTATCTACAGTCCTCTGGGGTGTCTTCTCCAAATGGGGTTCTTTAGTGCCCTCACCTGGACAGAGCAAGTTACTACACCCTTACTGCCAAACACTTGCATCTACACATCTCACATTATCAGGCAACCCTTGGATAAGCCCCTGTGTGCATGATCTAAATTTATGGCTGACATGGTATTTCTGAGGAAATTGCATCCAAGGGCTTCTTCCTGTGATGTGACGGGCTTGTGGCCGAGAAATTGAACCAGCAGTGACCTTGTCACACACTTAGGTCACACAGTTCCAAGTGCATGGGACATTAGCAAGAGTAGCAATGCACACTGGGAACTGCAGGTTGTGTGCAGTATTTAAGGATCCGCGCCAAGCCAGAACTGACTCAGCACTCTCCTCCTCTCACCACCATTATTGACAAGTTCTCCAAAAACAGCTTAGCACAAATTAATTCATTCACGATGCTGTTATGCAGACATAAGTGCATGGTCATTTGAATGGGCCGCAGAGGGATCAATGCAGGTTAAGCCTAATTTTTGGCTGCATATTCTTCGCTGTGGTTCAGTCGTGGGTTTTCTTATTGATATATGTGACACGTACCGTGTTAGGGCACAAAAAGTTATGACAATAGTTGACTTTGAGACTTGCTAAAAGTTATTTGCATATGCATAAATAATAAAAGTAGGACATTATTCAGACACAGCATATATTGGCTGTTTGAACATGCGCAAGCCCCTCAGATAGGTTAACTACCATGAAGGGAATGTTGAAGAGTAGAAATGCATGATATTCTAGGCTATTTTATCTATTTAATATTGCATTAAGAGTATTTTAAATGACTAATATTCTACTTACAGTGAGAATAATGGTCCGTTATATTCCACCATAAAAGCTTGGCTTTTGTGTTTAAGTTTTTCTGAAAAGATGTGATGGGTGATTAATTTTTGTGTGATGTGTGTTTGAGATCGATTGTTTTAGGTTTTAAAAGGTGTAAATTGATCTATTCAATAATGTATTCTTCTTCTTCTATTTCTTTTATTCTTTCCACTCTTGTGCACTCATCCACATACAGGCACTAGGCCTACACGTGAAGTGAGGGCTACATACATAGTAGCACTAATACCAGCATTCATTTGTTATAGATCTCTTAAATCATTAAAATGCACTCCCTGGTGATTCAGTTGCTTTGAATCTACCTGTGAGCTTCACTGAAGGGTGAAAAAAAAGAATTCCACTTTGACTCCCAGCTCTCTCTCTACCACTAACACCAAAGGCTCATGGTGCGTTTGACTTCAGTAAAAGTCATGAGCAGAATTTCAACCACCATCAAAGAGGAAGGTAGAGGGTTGCATTCAGCACACGCGTTGGGCTTCTGAAATCCCTGTAAGGATGTAAAAACTTGAGTAAAGAGACCGGTTGGCTCCCTGTCATCTCAAGTGCAACAGCAGAGTGGTCAGAAAGTCGTTCAAGAAGTTTCCTTAAAAAATACGGGAAAACTTTGAAAAAAACCCTTATCCCCTTATGCTCTAGCCTCTGTTATAACTGTGCTGTCTCCAAAATGGTGAATAAATGGTGATGACCAAGTCTTAATCAGTTATTTACTGTAAGACTCTCTTCATTGCAATAGCAATGTTGTTATGATGTAGTTGAGTGTTTTCATCAAAGAGTTAATTGACCCTTTGGGCCCAGCCATGGCTTAGTCGGCTGGGCACTGGACTGCTACGCGGGCGACATGGGTTCAATTCCCGACTCGGGTAATTTCCCGATCCTCCCCTGTCTCTCTCTCCCACTCATTTCCTGTCCCATTCTTCACTGTCCTGCCTGAATAAAGTTGAGCCCCCTCCCCCCCAAAAAAGATTAGACCCTTTGATGAGCGCATGTGTGATAAGAGGCTTCATGTCGATTGCACAGGCATTGTGCGTATATGTAGGCCTACTGTATAACAAAACCTTGCCACAGCCTATACGTGTACATGTCTCCTACTGCATCTGTGAGGCCTAAATAGGTTTGGTTGGCCTCCGGTGAAACTTCATGGCATATTTGGCCGGCCGCACATTGGCTCCGACAGCACTGCGGCGCACTTTGCTTCCGACATAATTCGGACTTCCAAACCAAATTTCACACAAACATAGCATTGAAAGTCAATGGGCGGCGCCGACAAAATAGAACTTGTCTCTAACTGCTATCCGACATCGGCGAATGTCTGCGGACATCGGCGCCAATGTGCAGGGTTCAATTGAAAACAATGAAATCAAACTTTTGCCCAGCAGTGCTCAGCACTTTGTCGGAGCCGGTGTGCGGAAGCCCTTAATGGCACTGCCAGCGAATTACCATAGAAATATACTGCGATTTCACAACGCCCAGTGTTGAAGAGAGTGAACTGATGTAAGCTGATGTGGCATGGCCCAGTTTAAGGGTGGAGATGACTTTGAAAAAGAGAAGGCGAGCACTTGGTTATCTAGACACTAACCACTATGTAAAGGCTATTAAATAATATTAGACTCATTTCATCTTGAGAGGTCCAAATGTTGTACAGTGTCATAAGATCATTCACAAACAGCAATCATAAAAAGAAGTGCACGGCAACAAAAGCACAGGCTACAATCTGACCCAGCCAGACTGCCAGCAAGATTGTGAGAAATGGGTTAATGACTACTAGAGTAGATCTGGCATGGCAGGTGCACCATCAGTATGGATGGCATGGCATAACTCAACTCAACTCAACTCAACTCAGTTCAGCTCAGCTCAGTGCTGGGTCTGGTGTATACGCGGGCACATATGGCTACTGTGGTGGTGAAGGAGCTGTAGTAGGCGGTTAGTGCCGCACTGATTGCCTGCCTGCCCGCCAGTGTGTGTGTGTGTGTGGGAGCACTGGCTGGCTAGGCCAACGTGGAGGAGCGTGGGCACCAGGGCTGGACTGGGGGAGAAATAGGGCCCGGGCGGGCACTTTTGGCTTAAATGGGCCCTTCACCGCAGAACTGAGTCACCGGTGGGCCCCACATCCTCCTGGGCCCCTATTTTCAGAAATGTTTTTTTTTTTTTGAAAATACAAAAAATGTATTATTGTTTACATTTCTGAAAAAAGGGGCCCACGAGGGTGCAGGGCCCAACGGGAAATGCCCGCTATGCCAGATGGACAGTCCAGCCCTGGTGGGCACTGTAAAACTAAGGCCCATATGGGCGCCGTGCCCGCCTGGCCTGACGTGATGCTTGATGACCTGGAGAGCGTTGCCGCGATGACAGAAGTTGCGCCATTATGGTCCATTTGAGCCGACATGCGGTTTCTCTTGTTCCATAAGCTTCCTATGGTACGCCTACGCACCCCTCAGCCATTGTTGTGCATCTAGTACTAGATGTCTACACTATACATGAGGCAGTGGTGGAATACCATTGCTGTCTCTGTGTAGATCCATCAATACACAGACACATAGAGATGTATGCAGAGATGCATGCTACCAAGTCTAAGGGCTAAAGGCAATTAATGCTTGTCTTGTAATGTCATCAAACTGTGTTGAAAATACAATATCATGATATTGACTTTGTCAAGTATTCAGTCCAAAACATTCCAGATTCGGTGTTCTTATGTTCCTCCCATTCAAACACAGATTTGCAAATCTGCAACACAATGTGAAACCAAAAAGAAACAAAGTAATATGGAAAAAACAGACTGTAAAAAACAAGCTGTCAAAATCCTTCTTATCGGACTGCACAGTATAAGAGAAGCAATATTGTTGCAAAATACATACGGAAAGACTGCAATATTTTGTGATGACCGAAGAACGCTTCCTATAATTTGTCTGTGTATATCTGTGTACAAATGTGAGATCAACAGATCCACACATTGTAAATCACACAGAGCAAGGTGAGAATTATGCTAACAGCCCCCTCTTCTGACAGGTCCCATATGACACAGTAAAGGGCCATGGCAAGGAGTCTGCTGAGGGCAACACTCACCAAGGAGAGACTACAGCCAGCAATACTCACCACACTCAAATAGGCTTACCAAATACACCGGTAGCCCTCACAAAACACAGCTCTATAATGTTGAGCATGAATGGTTCATGGATGGGAGCTGTGTGTATCTGTCCTGTTATACATTTCCACTCAGAAGGTATACCGGTAGATTGGAGTAATAGATTCTTTCATTTATTCTTTCCTCCTTTGCACTACAGCGATGTACAAAACCCTCAGGTTTCAAGTCCTCTAACATAATCCTGCAGGGGGGCTGATGCTTAGTTAACCATTTAGATTAGAATAAAGAACTGTGTGGGTGCATGTGTCCATGCATGCATGCGTGTGTGCATACATATGTGCATTCATGCGTGGGTGTGTGGGTGTGTGGGAGTGTGGGTGTACATGCATGCTTGTGAGTGTGCATCCTTGCACTGGGCTGGACTGATGGTTACTATCATTTGACATTTGTGCAAAACAATTGTTTTCCAATTATTCTTTTTTTCAATAACATGGTTGTGACATCAGGTTCTCCTCTTCTCTGAAGAACCCGTCTGAATGACCCAAAAGCATACATTAAAATAGTAATAGCCTACTTTCATTAAAGAATCATTTGTGGCCCCTTTACTCCCATCAGGTTCCTGTCCATTAAAAATTGGGTCCATCATTATGAGGAAAAAGGGCCTTTATAAAACTCAGAAACTAGTGTCTGACCAAAAGGGAATCACAAGTATAGACTTCCACTTGATGGACACTTCTTTTATATCCTCAGCCTTGTCGATGCTCTGGGTGGAGTCTGAATGTGACGTGTGTAGCCGGTGTCTTAGTTGGAGCAGGAACTTTTGGAACAATAAACAAACTTTTAACTTTAAAAATATGAACAAATGAAGTCATTTTGAAAAATGTTCGCAAAACTTTGAACCCGTTCATGTTCAGTCATTATCTAAAAATAACGAGGATCACACATGTAATTCAGGTAGTGCATTATCAACCAAATTTATTTCTTTCAGTCCCTGGAGCAAAGTGGATTTAGGTGCCTTGCTCAAGGGCACTTTAGCTATGGGTAGGGGTGTAGAGAGGACTACGAGTATGGATGGGAATCAAACTAGCTACCGTCTGATGTTAAGACCACCTCCCTAATCATTAGGCCACAGCTGCTCATATTAGGCTACAGCTGAAGAGTTCAGATGCAAAAGCCCCTAACTCCATTTCTGAAGACCTGCACTTATGTATTTTTAGAGAACCCTGTTGTTGGTTTGGTTTACATTCATGTACTTGATAATACATGTAAATAGTTATATTACATGAATAAAATAAAAAATATGCAATTTTGATAGCTTTGTATTCAATAAAAATGAATTAAGATTATTTTCTGAAAAGGCACTTAGGGGGTTTTGCATCTGAACTCTTCAGCTGCACATGTATATAATTCCCTTTGTGAGTTTGTCAGGTACAACAGCATGGTTGCAGATCCCCATCTTGCCATGTGGGGGCCCCCTTCTGATCCATCGTTACATGACATTTAGCTGACACATTTATCAAAAGTGACTTACTGTTATTGGTTACAGTTCCTACAGTACACTGAAGCAATGTGGCATTAGGTGCCTTGCTCAAGGGCACTTCAGCCATGGGTGGGGGTCTGGGAAGAGCTAAGGGTAAGATTAAGACCTGCAACCCTCTGATGTTACTAAAACCGCCTCTCCAAACATTAGGCCCGACCACGGCTGCCTATGTATATCATTCCCTTTGTGGTTTCTGAGTTATCATCAGGTACAACAGCATGGCTGCAGAGCCCCATGTGACCATGTGGGGGCCCCCCTCTGATCCATCGTCTGCCAGTGCACAGGCAGTAAAGTACCCACTACACACCTCTCCATTCTCTGTGGCACGGGCAGGCGGCATGGCTTTCATGTGTGAAGCCCCCCCGGCACCACACATACACCAACAGCCAGCTCTGCTGTGGTGATCAGCAGGGGTATTGATTCCTGCCAGATCTGACGCAGGTTAATGAGAGGTGTTCAATAATGCATATGCTGTTCTCTTCTGTTTCCACCAGCTTTGCTCTCTCTCTCTCTCTCTCTCTCTCTCTCTCTCTCTCTCTCTCTCTGTCTCTCTCTCTCTCTCTCTCTCTCTCTCTCCTGTCTCTCTCTCTCTCTCTCTCTCTCTCTCTCTCTCTCTCTCTCTCTGTCTCTCTTGTTTACCTTCCCCATACTGTTTTTCATGCCTTAACCTCAATCTCTTGTAAGAATGAGTTTCTTTCATGCAAGGGCTGTCTGTTTTAGAATGTGTTTTCTTTCATTCTGTAATGTTGTCTTTGTTGTACTGCACTGAATCCCTATCTATGATAACGCTCTCTCGTGTAGAATGCTCTTCCTTCATATTGAAATGCTGTCTTTTGTAGAATACATCTCTTTCATGGTGTCATTATACACTGCCATCTCTCTCTCTCTTCTCACTATCTCTCTCTCTCTCTCTCTCTTTCTCTCTCTCTCTCTCTCTCTCTCTCTCTCTCTCTCTCTCTCTCTCTGGCTGGTGTGGGGTCAGTTGTAGTTCCCGGTGGGCCACGCACCCTCTTGGGTCCCCTATTTTCAGCAATGTAAATACATCTAGGCCTATATACAGTCCCAAGAAAAAGTTTGTACACCCTTTGAAATTTCTTACATTTTTGTCAAAATTCATCATAAAACATGGTCGGATCTTCCCGGAAATCTCAAGAAGGAACAATCAGAGTCTGCTTTAATTAATTCCACCCAAACATTTACATGTTATCATATTTTTATTCGTCATAAGGCCATAATATTCACAGGAGAGCAGAGCATAAGTAAGTACACCCTTGCATTAAGTAGGTTTTAACCCTCAGTTAGTTGCAATATCATCAACCAGACTTGTCCTGTAGTTGCAGATCAGATTAACAAAACAATCTGTTTGTATCTTGTCTCCCTCTTCTTTAGAGAACTGCCTCTTGTCAGCAAGGTTTGTGGGATGTCTGGAGTGCATAGCTTTCTTGACTTCATGTCATTTAATCTCAATTGTTTTTTGTCAGGGCTTTGACTGGGCTATTTCAGAATGTGTATTTCATTATTATGAAGCCATTCTAAAGTCGATTTGCTTCTAAAGTATGGGTTGTTGTCACATTTCAGGACCCATACTCTTGTGTGCTTCAACTGTGTGACAGACTTCCTCACGTTTTTTTTCTGTAAAATATCACAATAAACTTTAGTTCATTGTTCCACTGATAATAGCAAACTGTCAAGGACCTGAGGCAGCAAGGTAGCCGCATATAATGATGCTCCCGCCACCATACTCAGAAGAGGAAATGTAACCAAGAATAGCTAAAAATGGGATTCATTCTGCCAATCTAAAATTAATGGGGTTTCTGTCCAAAAAAATATTGCTGCACCTTTGAGGTTTGCGAAAAAGCATTTATATGCTTCATAAAATTACTGCAAAATATTCTGTAGACCAACGTTGAAACCAAAGTTGAATTGTTCAGGGGAACACACAATGTCATGTTTGGAGGAGAACTGGAGAACCACACCTTCACCAAAACATCATCTCCGCCTTTGAGTATGGTGGCCGGAGCATCATTATATGCGGCTACCTTGCTGCCTCAGGCCCTTTTGAGTTTGCTATCATCAGTGGAACAATGAACTCAGAAGTTTATCGAGATATTTTACAGAAAAAAAGTGAGGTAGTCTGTCACACAGTTGAAGCACACAAGAGGATGGGTGCTGAAATGTGACAACAACCCATACTTTAGAAGCAAATCGACTTTAGAATGGGTTCATAATAATGAAATACACATTCTGGAATAGCCCAGTCAAAGCCCTGACAAAAAACAATTGAGATTATATGGCATGAAGTCAAGAAAGCTATGCACTCCAGACATCCCACAAACCTTGCTGACGAGAGGCAGTTTTCTAAAGAAGAGGGAGACCAGATACATGCAGATTGTTTTGTTAATCTGATCTGCAACTACAGGAAACATCTGGTTGAGGTTATTGCGACTAACTTAGGGTTAAAACCTATTGAATGCAAGGGTGTACTTACTTATGCCTTGCTGTCCTGTGAATGTTTACATCTTATGGCCAATGAAAATATAAAAACTTGTAAATGTTTGGATTGAATTAATTAAAGCAGACTCTGGTTGTTCCTTCTTGCGATTTCCGGGAAGATCAAACCATGTTTTATGACCAATTTTGACAGAAAGGTAAGAAATTTCAAAGGGTGTACAAACTTTTTCCTGGGACTGTATATATATATATATATATATATATATATAATAATTATTTTTTTACTTTTAGGGCTCAGGGAGAGAGGGGAACCAGAATTGTGTCCCCATTACATTGAATTACAACAGAATGTGTATTGAGACGGGGAGCGTTTCAGAGGAGAGTGCGTTTCAGACACTGGGCGTTTCAAACCCAGGGCTGGACTGGCCATCTTGCAGAGCGGACATTTTCCGGTGGGCCCCGCACCCTCGGGGGCCCCTATTTTCAGAAATGTTAAAAAATAGAATAAATAAAAATTGCAGGTATGGGGGCCACCGGTGAGTCAGTTTTGCACCGCTAATTATGAGGGGCTCCTTTAAGCCAAAAGTGCCCGGGCCCTTTGGTCTGAGGTGGAGATGAAGGTGGAGAACAGATGTGAGAGATCCTCCCCGTCCATGTTTGACTTTTGTTTTGCCTCCAGAATCAAATTGAATGCATGAATGTTTTTGCATTGCAAAACACATCATTATTACCCCCCCCCCCCCCCCCCACACACACACACACACACACACACATTATTATTATTCAGGAGAATCTGCATGGGAGCTTGATTTAAACGGCTTCGCTTTGATTTCATTTCCTCCAGACAAGATGCATAAACACAAAACTGATCGAGATAATTACTATTGCGGTCGGTAGCATAACCAACCCCCCCTCCCTGAGCATCAATTACATATGGCGAGGGCTGTTTGATTTTCATTCGCCGCCATTAAGACGACACCAGACAATATTATTACTTAGCAGTAATTAATTTGTGTGGGCTTTGAGGCTACTTGAAATAAAAACCGTTTTGTCATCTTCCATGTCTTTCACTGCATATTCTCTTGCACATGTTAAATCACTTTGAACTCATTCTGTACAGTAGGCTACAGCAGCGCCTGAACTATAATAAGATCTATGGGATGGCTGTGTGTTGGGAGTCTGACGGAAGAGAGAGAGATAGAGAGAGAGAGAGAGAGAGAGAGAGAGAGAGAGAGAGAGAGAGAGAGAGAGAGAGAGAGAGAGAGAGAGAGAGAGACAGAGACAGAGACAGAGAGAGAGAGAAGAGATGAATTCGGTCTGACAGCATGGCAAGAACTTATAGGGCAAAGTCACTGAAGGTACAATATACATGCTCTCACGCTTCAATGTTTCTCCCATTAAATCTACTCATGAATCAAATTAGCTTTTTTTCCCCCCTACCCCTCCTCTCACATCGCTTGGCTGGAAGTTTTCGACATGAATAAAAGGGGAGGATGGGCGATAATGGAATGGCTAAATGGATGGCTACATGCACACATAGTATATGGTGGAGTGAAACCAAGCTCGGGCCTGTTAGCATTTGTGGACAGCAAAACAGCACAGCATTCGTGTGGCACGTGCGCTTACAGTAAACACGGCTGAATGTTTAATTGTGTTGTTGTGAAGATGTGAAGATGTATATTCTGTATATGGGGCTTCCTGTGGTATGGAATGATTTAAGTCATGTACTAGCTGTCACATGAAGAAATAATATCACAATGAAATGTTTCATGTTCCCCTTTCCTGAAGTAGCCTGTGTGCGTGTGTGTGTGTGTGCGTGCATGCGTGTGTGTGCGTTTGTGTGTGTAGGTAGGCATTACTGATGCAGTGTATTTGGTACATAAAAGGCCTTTGAAATTGCCATCAGTTTGAAATGAGCCATACAATAACACAATGAGATCAATGTCCTATATGACTTAACTTGGCACCAACTTAGGAAGACAGCATTTTTCAACACTGGTTATTATGCGATGGAAGACAATGGAAGATATACTGGGTGAAGTCAGTGCCATACTCATGCTAGGTTTATGCATTCATTGCTATTCTTTTGTGGCATAGGCCTACTGTATGTAATTTGATATTCCAACAAATAGATAGATAGATACATACATTGTTTATTTGTCCTTTCGGAAAATTGTTCTGTGCCATTTTCTGATACAATTACAAAGACATTACAATAAACAAAAACACAAAAGACAAACACAACCCACGGACGCCCCCCTCCCTCTATAGGACAAGAAAACAGGTGGCTCATCCCTTAACATATTAAATATAGTTTTAGGGGCTTTTATGCCTTTATTTTGAAATGACAGTTGAAGATGGTGACAGGAAGCGAATGGGACAGAGAGACAGGGGAGGATTGGGAAATGACCCCGGCCGGTCTCGAACCGGGGTCCCAGTGGGTGGGGCATGCAAGCCCAAATGTGGGGGGCTTAGCGCGCTGCGCCACAGCGCCCCCCCTTAACAATATTTTTTAAAACTGCATTTGTATCGGTGGCTCTGTGGCGTAGTGCGTTACGCCCCCTGCATTTGGGCTTACTTTGCCCAAGGGGACCCCGGTTCGAGTCCGGCCGGGGTCATTTCCCGACCCTGCCCCATCTCTGTCTCCCAGTCATTTCTTGTCTACTCTCAAATACTTACGAAAACAAACTGCATTTGTATTACATTTTGTCATATCCTTTTGAAATACACCAAGCATTTTGCCCACAGACTGACAGATTTTTACCTTGGGGTCCAAAATGCAGAAGGACAGTACAGTATGTGCAGGCAGCAGTCAGAGCAGAATATGTAATGCGCTCCCTATATTCCCTAGGAACCGTGGAGCAGCGCCAGAGGGCTCTCTGTCTGTCTGTGAAGTAGGTCTCCTGGGATTACACTCCACAAGGGGACTAAATAAAGATCTCTCCCTCGCTCTCCAAAACACACATGACTGAGCAAGGTGAGAACAGAATGCTGCCATTCTGTCGCGTCCATCCAAAGCCAGACAGCTGTTTCTTCCTCACAGTGCATTATGGACTGAGCTGACTACATGCAAATACATTACTTTATAAGTATGTCACCGGTACTATTATAGGCTATGGCTCACGTTCACCCATATAGTCACACAACCCCCACCAACTCTCTCCCTCACGCACACACACATGCACGCGCACACACACACACAAACTGTCTCTCTCTCACACACGCATACGTACACACACACACACTGATTTGCAGCCATTCAATGTGTCAACTACCACGATGAAAGAAAAAGGATATTCAGAGTGTTGCTCAAGGACACGGTGTTCATGCTCATGTTTGCTTTACAAACGCTTCACACATTTTTCTGCCACAACTGAGCCAGACCCTCACTCACTAACTGTAGGAAGGCTTTCAGGGAGTTGAATGATTGCTGTTGTAACATCAAATGTCTTGAAATGACAGTAAGAGACTGAAAAGATCTCAGTCGAGAGGCAAATTAAGGGACTAGGTACTAAGGGCAAAGGGTTTCCCATGTTCTGGACATACTTTACAGTATCAGAGATGTATGGACTTGGTATGAATCATGGTACATGAATGACCAAACCATATGTTACCAATTGTGCGCTAACTGATATGATTAAGGCACGCTATATAACATTTGAATTTAAAGGATGAATATACTGTAGGCCTAATTCAATCCAAAGACATAATGAAAAAATAAAACCGGTAGTCACAGATAGAGAGAGAAAACACACGGTAACACTTTACTTTACGGATCGCTAATAAGGTGGTAATTTCATGTTAATTTCATAGTTATTTCATAGTTATTTCAGGATAATAAGTGTTTGTTTTTAGTAACAACAGCAAAATAACCATACAGTTTCCAGTGCATTGTGTGTGTGTGTGTGTGTGTGTGTGTGTGTGTGTGTGTGTGTGTGTGTGTGTGTGTGTGTGTGTGTGTGTGTGTGTGTGTGTGTGTGTGTGTGTGTGTGTGTGTGTGTGTGTGTGTGTGTGTGTGTGTGTGTGTGTGTGTGTGTGTGTGTGTGTGTGTGAAGAAAGTGTCACCGTGCTGCGAGTCATCAGGGTGTCACCACACTGCACCGGAAAGTGTATGGTTATTTTGCTGTTGTTACTAAAAACAAACAGTTATTATCCTGAAATAACTATGAAATAACTATGAAATTAACATGAAATTACCACCTTATTAGCGATCCGTAAAGTAAAGTGTTACCAAACACACAATGTGTAGGAGCAGGAAGTAGGTGAAGGGCAGCTCAATCAACAAGATCTCCTCACATACCAAAGCTGATGATGTTATAACAATACAATGCCATTGGAATATGACTGAAGACAGTGGGCGAGTGACCTCAACCTGAACAAAGCTACACACACACACACACACACACACACACACACACACACACACACACACACACACACACACACACACACACACACACACACACACACACACACACACACACGCACACACGCATGCACACATGCACGCACACACGCACACACATGCACACACAAGCACACACATGCACACATGCACGCACACACGCACACACAGACACACACACGCACACACACACACACACAGACACACACACACACATACACACACACGCACATTCACACACATACAGACACACACACACACACACACACACACACACACACACACACACACACACACACACACACAGACAGACTTTTCTCTGCCTGCGTTTCCTGTCCCTCTATTTTTTATCCTATTCCTCTAAGATCCAGCACTTTAATATCCCATGCTCTTTCCACAGAATTTCATGACTTGCCTTAGAAATCTCTCACGTATCTGGCTGTCACCAGTCAAGCTAACATGTCCCTTTGTGTTGGATGGTGGGAATTCTTTTTCACATGAGGCTTTGAGTCTATAAGACCCATATACTACTTTGCCACTGTCAGGCAGTGTTGCCAGATTGGACAGTTACCCGTCCAATTGGGCTACTTGGGATGGCCATCTGCGGGTAAAAACGGGAAAAATTGGACATTTGGCGTTTTTTTCTGCAGTTTTCGACCCCTAGAAATCAATTCAATTTGTCTAAATTGGGCGGAATTTAGCACATTTTGGCGTTTTTTTGAGAACCTTTTTGGGTGGGATTTGATCAGACACATCTGGCAACACTGCTGTCAGGATTGAAGAGATGGCCCCGCAGGCTGCTGTCCAGGGTGCTCGACTGAAGTACAAAGGCAGCGAGAGAGGTGCCTTTGATGAGGGGACCTCGCCACTAAGTCCCCTCTCTAACAACTCCTGGGCTCCTATTAAGCAGTAGGGACTCGAGAGAAAGAGAGATTGGAGAGTGGAGAGAGAGCTGATCATGAAAAGATTTCTGGCCTCCTGAAAGCCGGTCACGGTCCAAGGGGGATGAGGGTTGTCAGACCAAGAAAGACCCAGGGGAATGTATGAAAAGAGAGGAAAAGAAGCTGTGTTTTTTTTTTCACCGATTCTAAATCTATTTTATAGGAGTACAGAGGGATGACCTGAAACAATGTCATCATCTACAGCATTGTCCTCCATCCATGACGTGTTATGTGCTTGACGACACACTATATCCAGTGGCTGTGAATGCCTTTTTATATCTCAATATCCAATATGAGACGGAGGCTCAGTTCGGTTCAGCTCCGCCATTGCAGCTGATGACAAGCCCCCCGGCTACGATTCTGGAGGATAGCTGCTGTCCAACGTAATTGTTTCTCTAGGGTATGCTGCTTTTGATTGCAACAACTTTAGGGTAAAGCCATTATTTCTCTCTCTGTCTCTATCTCTCTCTCTCTCTCTCTCTCTCATTTATTTGATCTCTCAGCTCTTGACTATTTTCTTTCTTTTTCAACTTATTTGGTACCTTGTGTTTGTTATCCACTCATTCACACAGTCTGTTTGGAAGGCTGTAAAGTTATGGCTTTTTCTTTCTTTCTTTCTTTCTTTCTTTCTTTCTTTCTTTCTTTCTTTCTTTCTTTCTTTCTTTCTTTCTTTCTTTCTTTCTTTCTTTCTTTCTCTCCAAAAGTTCAATGTGGTGGTCACTTGAATGAAATTATCTTTCCAATATTTACCATATACCTGCATCTATCAGTAAAGCATCTACATACATACATGTACATACCCATCTGTCTCTTCCTTTCTTTTCTTCCTTCCTTTCTTCCTTCCTTGCTTTTCCGGCCTCCCCCCCTCCGTTTCTCTTCTTCTTCCTGTGTATCCCCCTGAGATGTGGCATCTCCACCTGCCAGCCATGTATGGAACACAGGTGTTCCCACTGTGCTCGCCCGCCTGGCCACCATGACTGTGACTGTAGGCGCTGTCATCCCCATCCCTCTCTCTCCACCAGTGCACATCCAATGACAGGTTTGCAGGGGACACACAAAAGTATTTTTTTTGAGAATGTAAAGATCGAAAATACGTACGAAGGGTGGGATACAATTCAAGTTTATCAGAAAAGTGTTTGTTTTTTGTAACGTGAAGTTCAAAAATGCCTGTGTTCAAATATCAGAGAGTGTGTTTGTGTGTGTGTGTGTGTGTGTGTATGTGTGTGTGTGTGTGTGTGTGTGTGTGTGTGTGTGTGTGTGTGTGTGTGTGTGTGTGTGTGTGTGTGTGTGTGTGTGTGTGTGTGTGTGTGTGTGTGTGTGTGTGTGTGTGTGTGTGTGTGTGTGTGTGTGTGTGTGTGTGTGTGTGTCTGTGTCTGTGTGTTCCCTTCGAGATTTATACACACCTCTCTTTCCCTGTGTTACACTGAAGGCAAAGGCATTTTGTTCTTTTACCTTTGTCTCATCTGGCCCTGACACCTGTCCTTCACACATCACGCCCCCACAGTCTGATTTAATCACAGGCAACTCCATTGTGTGTGTGCGTGTGGGTGTGCGTGTTTGTGTGTGTGTGTGTGTATGAGTGTGTGTGTGTTTGTGTGTATTTGACTTTCCCCAGTCTCACCTTGCTCTCCTGCTTGACAGCCTTTGAAGCTCGGAGAAGCGCATTTTATTTGCATGAGATATGAACTCACACTATCATGTTTGGCACGTTGACGTGGATTTCTGTGTAGGCATGATGCATGTTGCTGTAATCACATAAAACAACTCTCTTTTTTTCTCTTGTGTCTTCTCATGTGTAGTGTCACGTAGCCACTGGCGGCACATTTACACATATTAGTGTGTATGTCAGTGCCTGTGTGGCACAGGTATGTTTCTCCTTCATATTGATGGGCTGACAGGCAAAACAAAAGTTTTTATTTTATTCCACATGTGAAGGTGTTTAGCATTTGCCCTTCACTGCTGTCTTTGAATCGCACTTCTTCTTGAGAAAGAAAATGCTTTGAACGTCTCCGCCAAAAGCTGACAGGAAATACAAGAGCAGACAAGATTTGTCATCTCTGATGGTGGGCAGGAAACTGAATAGCTTTTGATGCATCTTGATCTTTTTGTTAAGGCCAGGTCAGGAATTGGCAACTGCACCTCCATGTCCTTTCCAGACCTCAAATTTCAACGTGGCCTTTTCGCAATCGGCTTAAGCCGTCTCCCAATCTCCCAAGCCTTGTCAGTTTTACAGGGCAAGGAGGAGAGTCTGATCTGATTCTGATCTGGTCTGGTCGTGCTCCGCCACCAGAATCATGACCATTGGGGGAGGAAGACACCCGTCCAATATTTGCGAAGACAAATTGAATTTGTCTTTTCTTTTCTTTTTCTCCTTCTAGCCTGTGACTGCAGCATGACTCTGAAAAGATAAATAGGGATTGTGCTCCAATCTGATCCTTTGTGATATATAAAAAAGGCTGCTTACAAATGTAACGGTGACTCTACGGATATTGGTAGCATACAGCCAAAGGCAGTCAAAGTCTAGTACAAATACTAACTGTGCTTTCACATTGGTCTGGAAGTTGTATCCATTTTCATCACATTTGTGACAATAGGCCCTACCGTGGCTCTAACGGTAGAGCACTGGGCTGCTATGCTGGCAACCTGGGTTCGATTCCGGCCCGGGTCATTTGACGAACCTCCCCTACCACTCTCTACCCACTCATTTCCTGACTCTCTTCACTATACTATCAAACGTAAAATGAAAAAAGAATAGAAAAAATCAATTTGACAATGATGATGCACCACAGTATAAATACCTGATGCCCATCAAAGGTCATTCCCGCCATTTAGAGTGGCCAAAGACTCTGGTGGTCATCCACTCCTTCATAGAACCACGATTACATGCATTCATAACCAGCGTTTTATTTCAGTCCCAGCAGTAGCGTGGCGTGCGTTATTTTTCCGAGGAAGCCAAGGAGAAAAAAATGTAATATAATATAATATAATATAATATAAAATAAAATAAAATAAAATAAAATAAAATAAAATAAAATAAAATAAAATAAAATAAAATAAAATAAAATAAAATAAAATAAAATAAAATAAAATAATATTACATTATTATTAACCAGTAGCGGCGGCTGGCTGGGACAACAAGCAGGGCAGAAAGTTTGGCGATCGAGTCCATGAGAATAAAATCAATAAGGTATAACGTATGAGTTGCATTGAATGTTTGCGAGCCAGGAGGAGGGCGTTCACCAGTGGTCTAGAACTGTCCCTAATGTTATGTACGGGTCACCTGTGGCTGACTGGGACAACAAGCTGCGCAGAAAGTTTGGCAAGCAAGTCCATGAGAATAAAACCGTTGTAGAAGTTATCCTGAACATATATGTGTCCATGTGAAGATCCTGTCGTTATGTTAAATCCATTTTATGCATTGCCTTGACATAGGTAGCCATCGGCTGTGTGCGCGCACTTTGACTGTCACTATTTTGCCCGTAGCCTGTTCAATGTAGTTTCTACTGGCAGGTAAAGTGGCTGCCAATCCTGAAGTATCATCTGTTTCCCTCCTTGGCAAATCATAGATGGGCGAGATGATTTATCTTGTGACCAATTTTGAGCAATCTGATTGGTCAAACATTCAGTTTTTTCAAACACTCCAGAATTTTGGACTTGGCAGCCATGGCACCAACCATTTAGCAACGAGAAATGTGTAGTACTTTGTTTCACCAGATGGTTACCCAATGGGAGGGGGTGGGGCGCTATTTCCCCAGCTGGAGTTTCATGAAGCCAATTATCTCTGAATCGTGGACTTGAGAGGTACAGTCAGTTTGATCAACACACACCCACACCCTCTCCCGCCTCTCTCCTGTTTTCAAAGTCCCCAGGAGTTACCGCTTTGTGTCTAATTCATACTAATGCGACATTTCCACTAGCTGCCGGTGTGATTTGGGGACCTGATTAGCGGGGAGCGTGAATGAAGACGTTGCTGATGGGAATCTTTTGTACAGACTGAGCCTCTGGAGGACCGAGATAGCAGCAGCAGCAGCAGAGGCAGCAGCAGCAGAGGCAGCAGCAGTGCTGCAATAGCCTAGGGCCCCCAGCTTAAAGGGGACCCCTGGTAATGACCGATCAGGACTGCTGCTAAAGTTATTTTGGTCCCTAAGCATAACTGGTCAGGAGGCCCCCCTCATAATGAAATAGTAATATAGGCCTACTAATAACACTTTTTGTAATCAATCTCATTTTAGGAGGCCCCAATTTTGGGGGCAAAGTGGTTGATGCCCTAAGCACTCTGCTTACTCTGCTTATGTCTAGTGGCAGCCCTGTGGCTGGTTATGTACAATACTTGTATTCAAATGACAGCAGTGGAAACATTGTGAGTGTGGCAGCACCTCCCTATAAAGTCAGTAACCGAAAAGTGCAATGAAATCTCTCTTGAGGGCAGCCTTCCCCAATGGTTTGCCTCCTTGAAAGTGGAGTGAATGCCGAACTGGGAAACTCCAACTCCCATTGTCATTGTGACACAACACTCCATAGCACACAAATAGTCACTGCACATTGCACACAATTAAATTGCATTTATGCTGTACAAGGGGGCAGCCCCCAATGGCGCCCCAAGGGAACCTCAGTCATAGAGGAGGGTGGGTGGAGAGCACTTTCAGGCAGGGCTACGTATGTTCTGTAAGGGCCGTCAAGTCTGTCATTGCCTAGGGCCCCCAAAAACTTTGAAACGGCCCTGTCTCCAGTGAGGAGGAAGAGGCAATTGGTGGACAGCATTCAATAATCCTCTATGGTGTTTCCGCCTAATAAAGACATCTGCCATTGCACAGTCGCGCCGCTGCGGTCCTCCGCTCGCGGGCAGAATGCAGGCATCTCCCTCCCGGTTAATAAGTATTCAGTCAATGTAAATTGGATTGGCACTTGCAAAATGGATTCTGTCCTGGGCTAATATCAACAGATTGATTCAGTGTGAGGGAGGGAGGAGAAATTGCGTGCTATTTTTTTAGAGTTTATTCACAGCTTCACATGTGTGTTATCGGGGGACTGGAGCTATTGTTGTTGTTGTGTGTGGATGTCTCAGGTGATCATTCAGGCTTTGTTTGGTCTCTGTGCAGCCGCCATGATTGACTTGGTGGCTGTCATTTCCATGGACTCTTGGAGAGAGAGAGAGAGAGAGAGAGAGAGAGAGAGAGAGAGAGAGAGAGAGAGAGAGAGAGAGAGAGAGAGAGAGATATTCTATTATACTTTTGTATTGTACAGCAAAAATCCA
>NC_085862.1:28856994-28866994 GCF_034702125.1 Engraulis encrasicolus | reverse complement strand
ATCCACAGAGAGTAGGTCTAGTTGACCTGCTAGTGCTAGGCACCTCTTCGTGGTCGCTGGGTCCGGCTTGGGTCCGGCTGGCACTGTCAGGATCCATGGCGTTAGATGCGAAATTGGTCCAGGGTTTTCTTGCCAATGACAACATCTCGTCTTAGTTTATCCAACTTTACCAGTTGCATATATCCATATTTAGGAAAGCACAAAAACTAGCATGTCTGCTGCTTACAAAAACTCACACTTCACTTCCCTCCACAAATGCGTTAACATATGTAAATCTCAATGTTGCCCAGTAGGCTAACCATATGTAGACAAACAAACTCACGCTGTTTTAATATATATAATGTCTTAATGATTATGTAACACTGTATGTTTTAACCCAAAACAAGTACAATATAAATGAAATAAGGATTTTATTTATCTATTATTTAGTCAAGATCTGCGGTCTGGCTTGGGTGGGCAGGGCGATGACATGGGGGATTCTTCGCCACACCCAATCAGTGTCCATGTATATAAATCGTTTCCTTTAGACCAACTGGGGAGATAGGGGGTGTGGGGGGCATGGGGGGGCACCCAGTCAGTAAAATAAACATGGTCCTGGATCACTGTGAGTGGTAAAATCAATAATGTTCCTGGATCACTGTAAGCGATAAAATGAACAATGGTCCTGGATCACTGTGAGCAGTAAAATAAACAATGGTCCTGGATAACTGTGATTGGCTAAATAAACAATGATCCTAGATCACTGTTATACGTCAAATAAACGTTGGTCCTGGATTACTCTGAGTGGTAAAATCAATAATGTTCCTGGATCACTGTAAGCGGTAAAATGAACAATGGTCCTGGATCACTGTGAGCAGTAAAATAAACAATGATCCTGGATGACTGTTCTAAGTAAAATAAACCTTGGTTCTGGATCACTGTGAGTGGTAAAATCAATAGTGTTCCTTGATCACTGTAAGAGGTAAAATGAACAATGGTCCTGTATCATTGTGAGCGGTAAAATAAACAGTTGTTCTGGATCACTTTGAGCTGTACAATGAGCAATGGTTCGGGATATCTGTGAGCAATAAATAAACTGGTCCTGGAGTGCTTTGAGCGGTAAATAAACAATGGTCCTGGATCACTATGACAGTTAAGATTAACAATAGTCCAAGATCACAGTGAGTGGTAACATCAATGATGTTCCTGGATCCCTAGAAGCGGTAAAATGAACAATAGTTCTGGATCACTGTGATTGGAAAAATAAAGAATGATCCTGGATCACTATGATAACTCAAATAAACGTTGGTCCTGGATCACTGTGAGCGGTACAATAAACAGTGGTCCTGGATTACTATAAACGGTGAGCAGTATAATAAATAAACTCTGGTCCTGGATTGCTGTGAGCAGTACATAAAAAAATGGTCCTGGATCACTATGAGAGGTAAGGTTAACAATTGTCCAATATCAATGTGAGTGGTAAAATGAACAATGGTCCTTTATCACTGTGATTGGCGAAATAAACAATGATCCTGGATCACTGTCATAAGTCAAATAAACGTTGGTCCTGGATCACTGTGAGCAGTACAATGAATATTGGTCCTGGATATCTATGAGCAATAAATAAACTGGTCCTGGATTGAGAGGTAAGATTAACAATGGTCCAAGATCACTCTGAGAGTTCAAATAAACAATGGTCCTGGATCACTGTGATTGGCAAAATAAACAATGATCCTGGATCACTGTGATTGGCAAAATAAACAATGATCCTGGATCACTGTGATAAGTAAAATAAACGTTGGTCAGTGGTGAAATCAATAAAATTCCTTGATCACTGTAAGCTGTAAAATGAACAATGGTCCTGGATCACTGTGAGCAGTAAAATAAACAATGGTCCTGGATTATTGAGAGTGGCAAAATAAACAATGATCCTGGATCACTATCATAAGTAAAATTAACGTTGATCCTGGATCACTGTGAGTGGTAAGGTTAAAAATTGTCCAAGATCACTGCGAGCGGTAAAATGAACAACGGTCCTGGATCACTGTGATCAGTAACATAAATGTTGGTCCTGGATCACTGTAAGCTGTAAAATCAATAATGTTCCTGGATCACTGTAAGCTGTAAAATGAACAAAGGTCCTGGATAACTGTGATGAGTAAAATGAACAATAGTTCTGGATCACTGTGATTGGAAAAATAAAGAATGATCCTGGATCACTATGATAACTCAAATAAACGTTGGTCCTGGATCACTGTGAGTGGTAAAATGAACAATGGTCCTGGATCTCTGTGAGCAATATATAAACTCTGGTCCTGGATTGCTGTGAGCTGTAAATACACAATGGTCCTGGATCACTTTGAGTGGTAAGGTTAACAATTGTTCAAGATCACTGTGAGTGGTAAAATAAATAATGGTCCTGATCACTGTGAGCAGTAAATAAACAATGGTCCTGGATCACTGTGATAAGTAAAATAAACATTGGTCCTGGGTCACTGTGAGTGGTAAAATGAATAATATTCCTGGATCACTGTAAGCTGTAAAATAAACAGTGGTCCTGGATCACTGTGAGTGGTAAAATGAACAATGGTCCTGGATCACTGTGATTGGCGAAATAAACAATGATCCTGGATCACTGTGATAAGTAAAATAAACGTTGGTCCTGGATCACTGTGAGTGGTAAAATCAATAATGTTCCTGGATCATTGTGAGCAGTAAAATAAACAATTGGCCTGAATCATTGTGAGCAGTAAAATAAACAGTGATCCTGGATCACTGTGAGCGGTACAATGAACAATGGTCCGGGATCTCTGTGAGCAATAAATAAACTGGTCCTGGATTGCTGTGCTGTTAGAGTTGTCCTCTTAGGATGGTGGTCCAGGTGTGTGAGAGCATGTATGCCCCCTCATCCCTGTTCATGGTACTTGGGCTACCCGGGCATGAATAGACATTGTTTGTATTTGCATCCGGGTGTAAATAGAAATTGTTGCTATTTCCACCCGGGTGTGAATAACCATTGTTGCTGTTTGCACCCGGGTGTATAGCCATCGTTGTTATTTGCACCGGAGTGTGAATAGTCATTGTTGCTATTTGCACCTGGATGTGAATAGCCATTGTTGCTGTTTGTCCTGGGTGTGAATAGCCATGGCTATTTGCACCTGGGTGTGAATAGCCATGGCTATTTGCACCCTGGTGTGAATAGCCATTGTTGCTATTTGCACCTTGGTGTGAATAGCCATTGTTGCTAATAGCCATTGCTGCTATTTGCACCCGGGTGTGAATAGTCATTGTTGGTATTTGCAACCAGGTGTGAATAGCTATTGTTGCTTTTTCCACCCGGGCGTGAACAGAAATTGTTGCTATTTGCACCCGGATGTGAATAGTCATTGTTGCATTTTGCCTCTGAGTGTGAATAGCCATTGCTATTTGCACCCGGGTGTATAGCCATTGTTGCTATTTGCACCCGGGTGTGAATAGCCATCGCTGCTTTTTGCACCTGGGTGTGAATAGAAATTGTTCCTATTTGCAACTGAGTGTGAATAACCATTGTAGCTATTTGCACCCGGGTGTGAATAGCCAGTGTTGCTAATAGCCATTGTTGGTATTTGCATCTGGGTGTGAATAGTCATTGTTACTCTTTGCACCCGGGTGTGAATAGAAATTGTTCCTATTTGCACCTGAGTGTGAATAGGCATTATTGCTAGTTGCTCCCGGGTGTGAATAGCCATTGTTGCTATTTCCTCCCGGGTGTGAATAGTGAAATTCACCATGTTTTGGTTCAGTTATTAACTGTAAATTAATGCAAACAGGACTCCCTTCTTTAATGCAGTGAGTGCAGTTTAGTGCAAGTGTGGTCCAGGGACCAGTAGTTGTCCGTGACAGAGTTCAGGTAGTCCGCGAGGGGATTTCTCTTTTACCAAGACAAGCCAGCAGTAAGCTATATTTGTAACATTTTTACAAAGCTAAACATAGCGTTTTCACTAAAATAAGACAGGCTTGTGAATGTGGATTAAAATAGTAATCGATCTGCATCGAAATTTGCAGTGTCAAATTAGCACCCATCAACTGTCAATTCAGTTGACAGGCGGTCCCTGATCATATTTGGGGGGACAAAGTGGTCCTCGGTCTGGAAAAGTTTAAGAAGCACTGCACTACTGTGACATCGAATAGTACCCTTGGCAATGCATTATGACTCAATCATTTTCATTCTGGTGACAGCAAATTTCTAGCAGGAGCCATATCAGAACAAGTTAGAGGAAAAGATCATGTAGCTGAATGGTATTTAGTCGCACCCAATATTTCTCAGGTCGTCCCTGAGCAAACCTGATGGCAGTACAGGCAGAACACATTGTTTGCTTCAAATAAAAAGAATATCGGTAAAGTCAGTGTGAGGCAAAAAAGGTGCTTCACTCCCCCAACTGCTTTAGTGAGGCTACCAGCCGTGCAGAGTGAGCGGGAAAGCAAATTCAGGCCCCATGCTATGCCTGTACTGCATACAGGGAAGTCGACAGGGGGGGTGGGGGTGCGGGGGGCAAAGTGGTCAGCTCTCCCGGGCCCAAAGAGATGGGGGGGGGGTTGACATCAGCACTGACTGCAGGCAGGTTGTGTGACTAACTGTAAGCGCTGCTGTCTTTCTCACACGCTTACGTGCCGCCTCTTCAGGCTGTGCTGCAGAGCTCTCGTCTCGACACACTCACCAGTGGGGTACGCATGGGAAAGGTTAAGCATGCCATGTGACTCACCATGCGTGCACGGCCCCCCATTGCAAGCCCTAGGGGCAGATCTAACCATTTTGGGGCCCTAGGCGAATTAAAAACATGGGTCCCTCAAGACTTTTTAAACATAATATTCTGTATTTTAGTGCTATTTAAATATTTTGTCTCATATATATATATATCTTCAATTACTATACATAAGTGACAAATTAAGATCAAGTCTATTTTTCTGTGTGTGTGTTTACCGCGACTGGTGTGACAGTTGGGGCCCCTAAGGAGGATAGATTTGGTCGGGGCCCTAGGCAATTGCCTATGTTTGCCTAATAGCTAGTCTGGCTCTGGCCTGCCCGGTACTGTTCTGTAGTGGCCTGATGTGAGATGTGAGATGAGTGTCCTGTGAAAATGCCGGAGAAATAGGGCAGAGGGATGCGCAAGTATGAAGCGGCAGCCTGCTCTCTAGCGTAGCCTGTCATTTTTCACAAGAGCACTCTTCAAGAGCATTCTCTCTTCATCTATCCATCCATCCATGCTGTTTTTTAACCCCTCTTTTTCTTTCATTTCCTTTCTTTTTCATGTGCACACATTCACCCACGCACAGGCACACATACATAAAACACACACAAATGCACCCTCATACCCAAATGCTAATTCACACGCATACATACACATACATATGCATTTGTGCACTCATTCACGCATACAAACACACAGACACACACACATGCGCGCACACTCACACACACACACACACACACACATCCTTTCTTCCACTCCCTCGCTGTCACTCTGGAGCGCTTACACATTCAGGAGACGAGGGCAAGGATGAAGGGAAAGCGTGTGGAAGCAGGCAGGAGCGAGGTACAGTAGGGAGGGAAGATGAGCTCGCTGAATATTTCATCCTGTGCCACGCTGCCTGTCTGTCTGCCTGGACAACTTTGTTACTGGCTGTCTTTGTGAGGGAGCGGGGGGCACATGCAGAGATGCAAGAAGATGGACTTTATATGTGTCTGATAAAAAAGAACCTCTCGGCTCCAAAGTTCTTGAGGGATCTCTTCACCTCTCTCTCTCTCTCTCTCTCTCTCTCTCTCTCTCTCTCTCTCTCTCTCTCTCTCTCTCTCTCTCTCTCTCTCTCTCTCTCTGTGGCTCTTTCTGTCACGCCACTATCTCATACAATATATACTTCTGTTCCACATCTACACTTTCTGTTTCACAGTTTTCTCTCTCTCTCTCTCTCTCTCTCTCTCTCTCTCTCTCTCTCTCTCTCTCTCTCTCTCTCTCTCTCTCTCTCTCTCTCCCTCTCTCTCTCTCTGTTGTGGCACCCTGCAGTGCTCCATAGCTAGAACAGGTTCAAACCACAGTGCTGAGAGGCGTATATGCTCAGGCACCCCCTGAATTCACAATGTGTATGTGTGTCAGTATGTGTGTGCACTTGTGCATGTGTTAATGATGCGCATGTGTTTATGTTTGTATATACATGGCATGATCAGGAAGAGGTTAGTGAAATGTGAGTATATGAGGAGGCTGTCACGCTCCTTTTGAATAATGTAAGTGGCAATGTGGAATTGTGTGAGGTAGAGTGCACTATGCATGTGTACAGTTTTACGAGTCAGATTTCTTGATGACATTTCTGTGGCACAACAAAACTGCTGTCATTTATCAGTATAAAATACCTATATATTACAAAGTAGCCTAGATGTTATTTCTGTTTTTCATTTTGGTCTATTTCCTCGGTTTATTTTCAGTAAGGCACTTTTTCGGGATTTCTGTTTTCGGACCAATATTTGCCAGTGTGCTATGTTTGTTTTTTCTCTCTCCTTATGTGTGTGCACTTGTGCATGTGTTAATGATGCGTATGTGTTTATGTTTGTATATACATGGCATGATCAGGAAGAGGTTTGTGAAATGTGAGTATATGAGGAGGCTGTCACGCTCCTTTTGAATAATGTAAGTGGCAATGTGGAATTGTGTGAGCTAGAGTGCACTATGCATGTGTACAGTTTTACGTGTAAGAATGTCAAAATGAGTCTTCATGAGTCAGATTTCTTAATGACATTTGTGTGGCACAACAAAACTGCTGTCATTTATCAGTATAAAATACCTATATTTTACAAAATATATGTTATTCCTCAGTTATTCATCCCAATCTATCTGTGTATTTTCAGTGAGGCACTTTTCCTTGATTCATGGGTACTCCCAGGCTAGTTTTTTGGTCCAATATTTGACAGTATGATATGTTTGTTTTTTTCAGTCTCCTTGTTTGTTTGTTTTTTATTGCCCAGTAGCTTCATATCCTGGAAATATTGTTTTAATCTCTCTCATTTTATTGTCTGAAATTAAGGATGTTTATCACTTGGAATTGCTAATATTGTCTTATTGTCACCCTGTGCTGCATGGTAATGGGAAATCACCGCGGGTCCCTGAATAAAATTAAAAAACCTTTACCAATAACACTTTCAATATTAGCTTAGGAAGATTGTGATAAAAACAATCTTCATGCAGGGCCCAGATCCGGGATTATTATTTACTGCAGTAATATATTATAAAGGCAGCATCCTCAGGGGTGCTGAAAAGCTCATGCAAAGGCAAAACGAATGGACCACGGCCCCGTGGCTTGTTTTCAGTATATGAATAGTGTATTGTTAGGACGAGTGTTCATGAACTGTAAATAATATTAGAAAAAGGCAGTCAGTAAAGCAGAGAGGTGGAAGGCATTGAGCATAGTCTGCAAGATGCCAATGAGTTGTGCAAAAGAAGTGGAACACAGAGAAGCATAGAACCAGTAAAATAGTTTTGAGTTAGAAGAGGTACAACAAAACGCAAGGAAGCATTACCTTTCAAAATAAGCATTGGCTGCATTGTACTGTACAGTCCATAATTGCCTGATGTGCTTTCATGAAATTGATTGGGATTCTGGAAACATAATAAGGATTAATCTTGTATATCCCAATAGGTGCAGAGTAAAAGCCTTGAAATAGTTTGAGATCCTAAGGTGTGTACTAGTAGCCTACTTGAGCTTCCTTGATTGTTGATGAACAATAACATGAGATTGTCATGCTTTTATTGTACATAGGTTACTAATACTATAAGGCAAAGCTGTGCATGCATGCACCGATTGGAATGAGTGATTGAATAGAAAAGTTTGTTTGCCAGATCCAGTTGCGCTGTATGTTATTTATTCACTTAAATTCCACTTCACGGACACAGGAGAAGGGTAACCGAAGTGTATACATGACAGCTATACTTATTTTGATCCGTTCCAAACCTAGTCTGGTCGTGACCATCCCATAATACTACCATTTCCATTTCGTATTCATGGTCCGGACTTTGTTTGATCTGACGAGATTGCAGGAAGCAGGAAGGACATTTTCGGAAAAATCAGGATTTAACTTATAAGTTGTTGAACAAACATGTCTGACGTCTATCTATGGCGATGTAGGATCATTTAACAGACATGTCTGACAGAACATCCTACCGTAGGATAAAATTACAATGTAGGACCGTTTGTCAGAACACCGGCGCAAATCCTACCGGTCAACATCGCTCCACAGAAGACAGGTACCAAACGTAGTGCGGAGCCAACTGTGTCTTGGCAGAAGTACGTAGGATGGCGCGCGAGGCTATTCCAAACCAGCATCCGGAACTGAATTTTCAGTTTGATTTCCCTGTTTACATGAGTGAATTTCATTTCCATCGGAATCCGATTAGAGAGGGTGCATGTAGATGCTGCTAATGTTGGGACATCAAACCAAGCAATGATATCATTGTTGGTGATCACAATAGAGTAAAAGTAAAACTTAGCCATACAATCTATCGAAGCAGGGCTCATTTCTGGCCATGGCAAAGAGCATTAAAACAAGAGGGCATCTCCTCACTATCCTGTCAAAGTAAAGAAAAACAGAAACAAATAGCCTACCTAAGAAGAAGTATGAGGATCAAAGCATAAGTGCTGTAGATCAAAAGGGTGAAGGATAAGTATACATGGTTTAGTATGCTGAGTGCGTGTCAGACGAACTCAAACTCCTGAGTGACGTTTGAAAAGGGCATGTTCCAGAAGTGGAGAAAGTCACCTCTATTTTTTGTGCTGTTTTTATTGTTGCACTTTACTCTGAGGAAATTGCATCACATGTCTTTCACCTTCGTGTTTTTGTGACATTTCATAAAAGGGAATTGTACCCAATAAAAAAAGAGATGAGAGAGATGAAGGGAAAAAAAACAACCTGAATGACCCCAGTGGTGTAATTGAAGTTGGTCTTAAAGCTGTAGTAGTGGTCTAGGTAATGGATGTTCACTGGCATATCACATCTTCTGCTGACAAAGTCATGGACTTGCGTCCATTGATCAAAGTCAAAGGTTATCTATCTAATGTTCCTGAGTGAAATAATAGGCCCCTTTAAGAGAGCAATTTGTCACTTTTTGGAGGAATTGAAAGAGAATTCTCTCTCTCTCTCTCTCTCTCTCTCTCTCTCTCTCTCTCTCTCTCTCTCTCTCTCTCTCTCTCTGTCTCTCTCTCTCTCTCTCTCTCACACACACACACACACACACACACACACACACACACACACACACACACACACACACACACACACACACACACACACACACACACACACACACACACACACACACACACACTCCAATATGTCTTTCTTTCTGTCCATTTCTCTCCTGTTCCATCTACAGTATGTTGCAGACAGGAACTTACACACTATCATGTGAGCATTTCACTCATATCATCGACATGTCAGATGCATTGTTTGTCACTGAAGTAATGAGTTGTCCCATAAATCCCATGCTTTATCCAAGTAATTTTGTTCTGTTAAGCCATGAACCTTTGTATAATATTTTGATATTACCAGACCTGCTAACCAAGTTGTAATATACGTAGACCTATGACAATAAGCTGTAATATATTATTAAAGGCTCTGTGTAATGGTGTAGTTCTATGGTAATGGCATATGTTCAATGACTATACTTCCAGAGCTGATGGAATTGTATGCATTGAGGCTAGACATCTATTGCCTGATTATCATCATTTCGTAACTAGGAGGGCATACTGTAGTTAAGGGCCTCCACACACCGGCTTAGACAAAGTGCAGAGCACTGCTCCGCAAAAGTTTGATTCCATTGTTTTCAATACAACCCCGCACACCGGCGCCAATGAGCATGGACATCGGCTGGCGATTAGAGACGGGTTCTATTTTGTCTGAGCCGCCCATTGACTATCCATGCTCTGCTGCGGTGAAATTGTGTGCGGGGGCCAGAATTGTGTCGGAAGCTAAAGTGCTTTGCTGTGCTGTCGGAGCTGA
>NC_085862.1:28841994-28844494 GCF_034702125.1 Engraulis encrasicolus | reverse complement strand
ATTGTATTTTGTTTCCTAATGCAGGTATGAAGTTACAGAGAGGTGCACCCTAAAAATGTATGAACCCTGCCTTTTTTTGGTTTGACATATCTTGTCCGGTCAGTAATGTAAGTAGACTATTCATTTATTAATCAAAAATGAATCTAGGTGATGCCTCTGTATTTTGTAATTCATACACAAAGTATTAAATATTGACAGTTGTAGGGTGGTTCAGTCGCTGGAGGTACTGGCTACCTGTCAGGAGGGAGCATGGTTCGATGCTGGCTCCCCACCAAGTCCAGATGTCCTTTAGGACTCTCACTGAGGCCCGGCAGCAGCTGCCAAGGTGCAGGTTGGCAGTGCACTGCAGGCAGTGGTGTAGTCTACGTAGAACGCGGATATACAGAGTATACCCACTTCTAAATTTCAGGGATTTCAGTATACCCACTTAAAATTGATTGATACATTGTTTTGAATAGCACAAATAGTAAACCCACTTCAAGAAATGCTCAAATATACAGTATACCCACCATAAAAAAGTAGACTACACCACTGACTGCAGGGTAGCCTCTGCAAACTGCATACTGTATGTTGTGTATGAATGAGTAAATGTATTGGTATGTTGACCTATAACACACTTTGAGAATTTTCAAGAGGTAGGCCTACAGAATTTCAAACATGCCGGATTTGGAATTACCTAAATTTGGTCGTAAAACTCTGGATATGCTATTGGAGGGTTGTTTTTTTTACTATGTGAATAACTGTCAGAAAATCATGCTTGACATGAGCATTTGTTGAAGTATAGTTTACTTTAGTCTCTTGAAGTGTCCATATGAATGGTCAAAATGTATCCATACAGTATCGTAGTTCAGACTGTTCACAGGAAGAAGGAACTTGTGTAAGAATTATTAAACTCTGAAGTAAAAAAAACTGCAAACTTTTGAGACAATTTCCCAAAAGGTCATCTTAGTCACTTTATAATACAGCAACATATTGCACAGTTAGAATACAGCAACACATTGTAAATGCTGGAAAAGGTCAGGATCAGTAAAATATTATCAGACAGCTTCTCAGCTTCTAACTAAAACAATCCTTAAATGTGATTCATGAAAGTGAAGAGGTGTGGTTGACCCCATTGCCATGCCAACTATGGCACAGTCCTCCAGAAGCTGTGATTAAAAAAGCAGCGCAGTCAGGTAATAAATCAGATCTTTTTCTTCTTTACTGCTCTACTGTATCTTGCATACCCATGAAGCATTACAGTAGAGTAGTCTTACTAACAACTCGAAATGTAATCCTAATACTAACCTTCATCTCCAATACCTTTAGTCAGGATGATGATTATATACAGTATTGTTGCACACAGTTTGTACACTGTACTTTATGTACTGCCTATTCACTGTGACAATGAATGTAATATCATTGTAAAAAGTCATTAAAGGGCAGTCATGGGTGAACGGTTAGGGCGTCAGACTTGCATCCCAGAGGTTGCCGGTTCGACTCCCGACCCGCCAGGTTGGTGGGGGGAGTAATCAACCCCCATCCTCCTCCATGACTGAGGTACCCTGAGCATGGTACCGTCCCACCGCACTGCTCCCCATGGGGCGCCATTGAGGGCTGCCCCCTTGCACGGGTGAGGCATAAATGCAATTTCGTTGTGTGCAGTGTGCAGTGTTCACTTGTGTGCTGTGGAGTGCTGTGTCACAATGACAATGGGAGTTGGAGTTTCCCAATGGGCTTTCACTTTCACTTTCATTAAAGAATTTCACACCACTGGGAAAGATCCATCCGGCAATATATGTGGTGATTCGTTTTATATTCAGTCACAAAACTAAAGGGGTAGAATTTGCTGTTTAAACGTATGCACTATAGCTTTGTGAGGAACACTGGAAGGCTGTGACACAGCTGTGCCATGCACAGTGGCGTAGCAGCAAATTGTGGACCCCAGTTCCAGTTGACACCACCGCCCCCCAGCCATAGGCCTATATCTACATCATTCAGACACTGTGCAGGCCCTTTGGGGCCCTGGTGACTCAGTCACACTTCACCCCCCTGTATGACACTCCTGGCCAGAGGCGCATCTTGTCACCAAGCTAGGCAGGCAGTCGCTTAGGGCCCCCAAGCCTACAGATGGTAAATAACAGCTAAAACTGAACTACAGTAGTGGCGATTTGTTGCAAATTTTCCTTCTTTTACATTTTCGTTTGGGGCCCCAACTTACCCTAGAATCGCCTCTGCTCCTGGCCATGCAATGCAACTTTGCAACGACAAAAAGAAAAAGAAAAGGAAAAGGAAAGCCCGTCACCTGGGCTGTCATGCCAGTAGGATTGGTGATGCAACGACACAGAAAGCAGCGGAAAACCAGTTGTTTAAAACAGCCTAATCTCCCCTGGCCGGCTTCCTGTTCCCTGAACTCCTGCATGTGTAATCCTTGTGATGGGGATTACCTGGGCTGTCTGGGCAGAGGCATGCATGGGAGAGTGCCAGGGGCATTTCCAGCCACTGTAATGCAGCAGGGGTC
>NC_085862.1:28831994-28839494 GCF_034702125.1 Engraulis encrasicolus | reverse complement strand
TGGATGACAACTTGTCTGCAGTCTGACAAGTGTACCTCTGAGGTCTACTGCCATCCAGTACCTGTCAGCTAAATTCACCACCTCTTTCCTCCCCTCTCTCTCTCTCTCTCTCTCTCTCTCTCTCTCTCTCTCTCTCTCTCTCTCTCTCTCTCTCTCTCTCTCTCTCTCTCTCTCCCTCCTCCGGCCCATTCCTCTGGACTTAGAGCCACACTTCATTTTTTTTTATGGCGCAAATGTCAGAGGTGTCTTGTTGGACCTCCCCCTTCCTTATGTACTCGCTGATGTTATGTTATAGTTTTCTGACGGCACTACAGATTTGGGGACATGACATTTTGCTGGAGTCGCCCTCAGTGTGTGCATTGCAGTGTTGTGCTGCCAACTTCCAGGGCCGCTGACAGCTTTTTGCTGGGCCCGGGACAGTCTTCTGAAAGGGCCCCCCAACCAATACATGCAATGTAATGGAAATCCAATTTTGTGCCCCCTATCTACCTGGGCTCGTGACAAATGACCTCTTTGTCCCCCCCCACTGTCGGCTTCCCTGCCAACGTGTATCACAAAGAGAGACTGATGCAATCTGATGGTTTGAACACTTTCTCCGCCGATGAACCGCCGAGGGAACAATGTCAACATGCCAAGAAGTGACAAAGGGAATCAGAATGCTGAATATCCGTGCGGACACCTCAGCTCTTCTGAGTGATGCTCATGAATTTGTGGGCTGTCATAACAAGTGTGTGGATTTTATGTTTGAAATGCAAAATCTATTACTTACTAGGTCTGAAAGGTGGGTATAGGAGGAAAGTGCATTTCATTCAGGCATTCACACTGCTACGAGGTGGCATGAGCACAACACACCAAATATGCAAATACATGAGTATTTTGATGCAGGGGTAAATATTAGAGATGCTCCGGATCCAAGATCCAGTTCCGGATCCGGCAGGATAAAAGGGTTTTTCACAGGATCCGGATCCGGTTCCAGGTTCCAGGATCCAGGATCCAGGATCCGGTAGCCGAGGCTTTTCAGTCAAAATAGTTTGAGCCAACGTGATAAAAAAGGGCCCACGTGTGTGAGTAGGCTATGTGTTTCAACCCTTTCGTAGGATCCGGTATCCGGTTCCGGATCCGGCAGGATCTTAGGCAGTGGATCCGGTATCGGGCAGGATCCTAAAAATCAGGATCCGGTGCATCTCTAGTAAATATTGTGATGCCAGAGAGGCTGTATACTCATGACCTCTGGTTATACTGTATAAGACTACTGTAGATGCTGTAGGTCAGTCGCAATGAACTTAACAAAAAAAGACCCTCAACCTATGCACTTCCACATCTGATGTAAACATATGGAAGTGAGAACTAACTTATATGCATGCATTAAGTGTGTGTCTGTGTCTGTGTCTGTGTGTGTGTGTGTGTGTGTGTGTGTGTGTGTGTGTGTGTGTGTGTGTGTGTGTGTGTGTGTGTGTGTGTGTGTGTGTGTGTGTGTGTGTGTGTGTGTTTGTGTGTGTTTGGGTGTGTGTGTGTGTGTGTGTGTGTGTGTGTGTGTGTGTGTGTGTGTGTGTGTGTCTGTGTCTGTGTCTGTGTGCATGTGTGTGTGTGCATGTGTGCGTGTCCGTGTGTGTGTGTGTGTGTGTGTGTGTGTGTGTGTGTGTGTGTGTGTGTGTGTGTGTGCCCGTGTGCATGCGTGTGTTTTAGTTTGGCAGAGATCCATCGAGACGAGTCATCACTTGCCCTTGGCTACCGCTAACCTGATAGCTCAACAACACACGCCCAGGCAATACTTCCTCTCATCATCCACCCAGTAGACCTTGGCTGGAGCGCAGCTTTTCGTAGGCGGTTATCCAACAAAGGAAGGTGTAAAGACGAGTTGACGTGAAACGTGGCCAACATACTTGTAGTGTGAGTGAGAGAGACACGTTCTGCTCCTTGACAATAGTGTGTCTACAGCTGTTCAGCTAGACCTGGCTGTAATTTCCTTGCAGTGTGATTGAACCAATCCTAACAAGACAGAGATCTGGGTTTCACCCCAGGAGTGTTTTAAAATATCGTTCTCTCACCGTTATCCCTCACTGTCACACATTCAGCACGGCATCTCTCTCTATTTCTCTCTCTCTCTGTCTCTCTCTCTCTCTCTCTCTCTCTCTCTCTCTCTCTCTCTCTCTCTCTCTCTCTCTCTCTCTCTCTCTCTCTCTCTCTCACTCATTTAGCTTGTTCAAAATGTTCCATAAAATTAAACACAAAACTTCAAACCCTTAAAAAGTTCAGTAGGTAGGACGTGCTCTGCTCTTAAATACACTCCAATGTAACATTTATAGTGAGGAAAAGCTTTTAAGGCTCTAGCTCACACCCGTCGTTCCCTTGAAAAGTAAGCTGCAAGCTTCTCTTAGAGCTACTTTCCCTAGTTTGTAATGCAAATCTTTCCACTTGTGTGGCATATTTTCGGGCCTTTGCACTTTTACGTGCAAAAAGCCGGTGATGATGGACATTTTAATGCCTCGCTGGCCCTGTCACAGGCCATCCAGACAAGAAGCTCCGGGGAATGAACTCATTATTGCCTATCTCAGCAGTGCACTTTAAGGCACAAAAAAAGCCCCTGGCATTAATCTCACCCGCCTACAAGTGGAGTTAGAGAATATAGCTGAACTTGCCCTTTAAGCACAAAACCGCAAGTGAAGAAAAGAGACATTTTTTTTTCATCTTTTGCAAATAACGTAATGACCTTTATACTGCTAGACTTCCTCCCCCCCACCACTACCACCATCACACACACACACACACACACACACACACACACACACACACACACACACCCACACACACACACACACACACACACACACACACACACACACACACACACACACACACACACACACACACACACACACACACACACACACACACACACACACTCCACCACCACCAAACACACACACTCACACACACACCCTGGGTCGCAAACACACACACACACACACACACACACACACACACACACACACACACACACACACACACACACACACACACACACACACACACACACACACACACACACACACACACACACACACACACACACACACACACACACGCTGTAGTGTCCACCCCACCTTGGCTGGCACTCCTAACTGCTTTTGTAATGGCTGGCCTCCGAGATTCGTAACGCTAACCGAGCTGTCTCTTGCCCTTTAAAAACAGTCAGAGATGCTCACCTGTTTCCAGTCTCCCTTCCGCCCTCCCTCCATTGTGCTGCATCCGTACAGTAACCTTGTTAACACCATGTTTATGGATGAGGGGGGAGGAAGAGGAGGAGGTGGAGGAAGATCGCCCAGGAGAGGGTGAAAGCAGACAGAGAGAGAGAGAGAGAGAGAGAGAGAGAGAGAGAGAGAGAGAGAGAGAGAGAGAGAGAGAGAGAGAGAGAGAGAGAGAGAGAGAGAGAGAGAGAGAGAGAGAGAGAGAGAGAGAGAGAATGTGAGAACAAGAAAAAAGAAGAGATGTATGTGAGGACAAGAAAGTATATGAGAATAAGAAAGATCTGAAAGAGATAAAGAGACTAGGGGGGAAGTAGAAATAGAGTGAAATAACAGGTAGAATGCAGATGAAGGATGACGATAGGAAATAAGACATCAAAGTGTAGGGGTGAGTGAACGGTAAATAACTCCCCAAGAGCTACTCAGGTATCTGAACAGCTGACACATGGCCATCAATCTCCCACGGACTGCTGCTCATTTGATGACTCAGTTTGAGTGTGAAGCTTACATTTTTCGGTACCACTTTGCAGGGGTGCCGACAGCTTTTGTTGGGCCCAGGACAAAGTAATTTGAAATGGCCCCTAATCGAATTCATGCAATAAAATGGAAACCCAATTTTGGGCCTTCGCTCTATCTGGGCCCAGGAGAAGTGACCCCTTTGTACCCCTGCTTCCCTGTCTCTTTGTATCTCCTGCACAGGTTTAGTTAGAGCACCGTTGATGGTTGAGCTTTGTCTAGTTTTTATGGGCAATTTCATTTGACAGAAAATTTCCTCTGAACAGGAAGAATTGGCACAGAGGTTACACATTTCACACTTAGGCTGGCCGCACATTGGCTCCGACAGCACTGCGGCGCACTCTTGCTTCCGACAGAATTCGGACCCCCAAACCCAATTTCACACGAACATAGCATTGCTAGTCAATGGGCGGCGCCGGCAAAATAGAACTTGTCTCTAATTGCTATCCGACATCGGCGAATGTCCGCGGACATCGGCGCCAGTGTGTGGGGTTCTATTGAAAACAATGGAATCGAACTTTTGCGGAGCAGTGCGCAGCACTTTGTCTGAGCCTATGTGCGGAAGCCCTTACCGCTGCTTTTTGTATCCATTATTTTTTTCCCCAAGAGTCACATTTAGCTGACCGATATGCCCACTGACATCCTTGGCTGGGCTCAGAGGGGGATCATGTGAAGTGCCCCCCCACTACTAAATACCAATGTGATGTAATGGGACCCCAATTCTGCCTGCATGCGAACCGCTACTGTATAGTGAATGTGAAAACATTGAAAATGATAATCCCCAAGGCAAACACCACCACCACCACAGCGGGACTGTTGCTGTAATTGGGCTGTAAATGCTGCTGCCAGTGAGAGGGTGGGTACAGTGTCTCGGAGGTGGCCGAGCTCGTCCACCAGGGAGCTCTGTCACTGGGGTGCTCATCCCTTCCTCCAGTCTCCATGGTAGCACTGCCTGATAAATTAGATTCCGGTGTGGTGTGGTGTGGTGTGGTGAGGTGTAGAAGTTGGTCTGGTGTGGTAGTTGGATTGTGTGTGTGTGTGTCTGTGTGTGTGTGTGTGTGTGTGTGTGTGTGTGTGTGTGTGTGTGTGTGTGTGTGTGTGTGTGTGTGTGTGTGTGTGTGTGTGCGCGGGCAGGGAAGCTGAAAGGGGGGGGGTTACAATGAATATATTGATTGGAGGGGCCCTTTCAGATGACCTTGTCCTGGGCCCGGTCAAAGCTGTCACCAGCCCTGTGTGTGTGTGTGTGTGTGTGTGTGTGTGTGTGTGTGTGTGTGTGTGTGTGTGTGTGTGTGTTTGTGTTTGTGTTTGTGTTTGTGTGTGTGTGTGTGTGTATGTGTGTGTGTGAGAGAGAGAGAGAGAGAGAGAGAGAGAGAGAGAGAGAGAGAGAGAGAGAGAGAGAGAGAGAGAGAGAGAGAGAGAGAGAGAGAGAGAGAGAGAGAGACAGAGACATAGACAGAGAGACAGAGAGTGTCAAAGCAGTCTTTGCCCTACCGTAACCCTGCTCAGGATTCGGCCGCTATCCCAAACTTGACCACCAGACAGACTTTTGTTCTGCCTCTTTCTCCTGTGTTCAAATGGACTTTCGAAAGGACTTTTCTTTTGTGTCATTGTTTTTAGTTCTTGAATTGTGCCATCTGGAGTGAACACCCTTTTTGGGAATGATTCAGAAAACAAAGAATGGATGCATCTACAGTAAAAACAGCCACGTTTGGCCATTCAGAGCGATCCACATTCGAATTGAATTTGACATGCTTTCAATGTTTTGTTTAACTTTCTCTTGCTGCTCTACAGTTCCACAACAACCTTCTCATTCCTCGTGAAGGCGTCATCTTCACATGCTTTCTGCTTTTGTCTCATGCTCAGCACATCTGATGCACATATATACTGTATATAGCTATGGGTGGTTTGTTTCATGTGTCCCATGTCAGAAGATTTCTTCTCAGTTAATGGAATATTCATGTTTCCAGAGAGTAGAGGCATTGTTATTGCTCATGGCCGATGTTTCTGCATGTGTGGAATTGCAAGAGCTGACATACGTAGGCCTACATCTGAGCAGATGCTTAATTGTTTCCTCATTTTCCACTCTAGCCGAGTTTCAAGTCTCAACCACCACTCTGCATTTTCCGCTAGGCTGGAGAGTGGAGGGTGTGCAGTGCATAGCGCCCATGGCTGGCTCTGAGAAGACGGGGGCCAGGGATGGGGTTGCATTGGGTGGGATGCTGTGTTTGGTGGAGTGTTGGCAGACTCGTGTGTGTTTACCATTTGCATGACGACACTGAATCTAAATAGGGAGGAGACAAATAAGGGTTTCGGTCCATCTCCAAGGAAGGCACCCCCCCACACACACATTCACCACCACCACCACCTGCACACACACATACACACACACACACACACACACACACACACACACACACACACACACACACACACACACACACACACACACACACACACACACACACACACACACACACACACACACACATCCACCACCACCACACTCCCCCTCAACTCAACCAGGGAAGGCGAGAGGGAGGGGACAAAGTGATCTGTTGTCCCACGCCCGGGGAGAGAGGGAGCCCACAATTGGATCCTCATTACATTGTATGTATTGAATGGGGGCTCTTTCAGATTACTTTGTCCTGGGCCCGGGAAAAGCAATCAGCGGCGCTGAACTCAACCCACAATACCAGCCAATGCCAAGAAGTGAAAACAACCCTCACCCCCTCTTAAAAAAAACCCCGAATGGTGGCACAGAATGGGCACCAGCACCAGCAGCACTGAAAAGGGTGGGCAGAATGAAGCGGGCGGCTCGCTGCCATCCACAGGAGATGCGCTTTGAGAGGATGAGTGGGGTGGGCGGTTCTGAGTGCTACAATGCTGTGCTCTGCTTGCCGCAGAGGCAGACTTTCCATTAGGCAAACCTAGGCAACTGCCTTGGGCCCCGACCAAAGTTGTCCTCCATAGGGGCCCCAACTGTCACACCAGTCATGGTAAACAGAAAAACATAGGCTTGATCTTAATTTGGCACTTACTCTAGATAAAGTAATCAAAGATATAAGAGAAAACACTAAAATAGCACCAAAAACACAGAAGTTTAAGTCTATATAATGATGGCCCCGTGTCTATATTTCGCCTTGGGCCCCAAAATGGCTAGATCTGCCCCTGGCTAGCCGGGCCTGTGGGCTGTAAGCGGTGGGCAGAGGTTCCAGGTTGTTATTCTTACCCCAGACAAAAGGCACCGAGCGCTTCGCTTCCCAGCGTGTCTGCACTACTAACGAGCAGCACCAGGGCCCTCTTCAGAAGCTCCCCGAGTCGAGACTGGGGGAGAGAGGCCGGCTGCTGCAGGGGGGGCGCATGGGTTCAAATATCAGCACTATCGCAGCACAATTATCTGGGAAGAAAGGATGTGTATATGCTCTGTCCTAGGGGTGTACTTTTTTCTGGAGTTTGCAAACTTTTTGATAGATTAGCATGCAAAGCAAGCTGAATAACTGAGTAAATAGCTGAATACATTAATGTTCAAAACGATGAATGGACAGTATACAATCAGTGATATGTGAAGCCATATGTGGTGATGACACTAAAATGTATAGGCTAATTATGGAGCAATGTTTCATTTTTCATTTTATATGCTCACTCATTGATAATCATGAACCATTCACATCAAGATATGCAGCAAATCTATACGCTGGAGATTTAGGCCCATAAATAATGACGGCATACGGAGAGACGC
>NC_085862.1:28819494-28826994 GCF_034702125.1 Engraulis encrasicolus | reverse complement strand
CACTGTGACATCTCCCTGTTTCCCTCTAGGATCTAGAACTACTACTACTCACAGGTACGGCCAGGGCCAGTGCTAGTCATAGGCAGACAAGGCGGTCGCCTAGTGCACCAAATGTCTGAAAAACAATTTGAGCCTTAATTCTGGTATAAAACACTTTACCATCTCACCCATTTTACATTGATGCCATTTGGAATACTTCCAAAGATGTTGGATTTATAATTCTTGCACTACTGCATTGCCATGCCCAATGCCAAATGTAATATCTTTGGAAGTCCTCCAAATGGCACCAAAGTAAAATGAATGAATACTGCAGATGGCAGTGTTTTATACCTGAATTAAGGTCAAAATAATAATGGTATTTCCCATTAAGTAACAGATCAATACATTATTGTTACCATTTTGGTTCAACCAAGATTAAGACATTATTGTTACCATTTGGTTCAACCAAGATTAAGACATTATTGTTACCATTTTGGTTCAACCAAGCTTGTAGTAGAGGCTCTGGACAATGGGGTTAATTTCGACACAGGGGTTGAAGCTACGGGTTTTGGAGAGGGAGGGGAAAGGTGTGACTGCACCAGATTAATGTGAGGTGAAGCGGAGCGCTCGCTCGCTCGTGGAATCTCATTCCTCTCCCTCTCATTATTCACCTCCTATCTGATCTACAGCTTTAGTCTTCTCCCACTTTCCTTGTGTTCAATTTTTGTTTTGCTATTCTTTTACACTTCAGCAAACTTCACTTTGGAAACTTCACGGCGAAACGGAAGGCAATTTATTCCAACTACAAGGTGAAGATGCCGTGCTGAGATGGGTAAAATGGTTAGCGCTCTGCTCTCCGGAGGCCTTGTCTGAAGTTTGCCAAGGCAGATGTCAAATATTTATCGAGCGATGAGGGTGCACTTTAGCCATGCTGCAGATTTAAAGACCATTTTTAATGTATTTACAACTCCCACACACTCACCAGCCTCCACCCCCTCAGCACCTCCCTCAGAAGCCCAACTGAAATATCTGGAGAGCTTTTTGGAGCGTATGAATGTGCATTCACACACACACACACAGACACACATGCATGCACGCATACACGCATGCACACACACACACGCATGCGCGTGCACACACACACACACACACACACACAAACACGCGCGTACACCCACACCCACACCCACACCCGCACACGCACACGCACACACACACACACACACACACACACACACACACACACACACAGTGTTGATGCTGCTATTTACAGCTCTGCTACCCTTAATCCACTTTCTGGTGGGAGGTTTGTGTGTGTGCGTGTGTGTGTGTGTGTGTGTGTGTGTGTGTGTGTGTGTGTGTGTGTGTGTGTGTGTGTGTGTGTGTGTGTGTGTGTGTGTGTGTGTGTGTGTGTGTGTGTGTGTGTGTGTGTCTGTGTCTGTTTCTGTATGTTTTTGGGTCTGTTTGTGTATGAGTGCGTGTGTGTCTCTGTGTGTGTGTCTGTGTATGTGTGTGTGTGTGTGTCTGTGTCTGTTTGTGTATTTGTGTGTCTGTGTATGTGTGTGTGATTTCACCGAATGCATGCATGGCCACCGTTGTCATGGTAGTGGTGGCACCACTATACACCTCCCACACCCATCCCCATCCCCCCAGAACCCCCCCCCCCCCCCACACACACACACACACCCCCCACCACACTTCTCTCTGGTGCGGTGCCCCACTTCTCCGCGGAGGAATCCCACAGACAAAAGCCACGGCCGACTCCATTTGGCCAGGGAGCCAGCTGGAAGCCAGACTTGACATCATTTAAAGATGTGCTTTATGTGTGAGAAAAAAGAAAAAAAAACACTGAACAGAACGAGGAGGAGGTGGAAGTGGAGGTGGTGAGAGACGAGGAGGAGGAGAGGAGGAGAGGAGGAGGAGAGGAGAGGGGGATGATGATGAGGGGAGAGAAAAGACAGGGGATGTGTTTGTGCGGAGAGGAGAGGGTGGGATGGGATGGGATGAAAGAGATAAAGGAGCACTTCATTGGAGACGGACATGTTTATTTGCATGCAGGCGGCGTGTGTGCTGTGTGTCTGCGCAGCCGAGCATGAGTAGTCAAATAAATCACCGGCGTCTATGATGTGACATTTATCAGGCGATAAGGCTGATGGATGTACACTTTGGCAAGAGGCAGTAATAGCGGCACGCCTCGCCTCGCCTATGGCAGACTGTTGCTGCTGCTACTGTGGCTGCTTGCTGCTACTGTTAGCAGGGACGCTGGCAACTTTGCCCAGGCTGGAGACAAAATCATCTGAAAGGCCCCCCCCGTCTCTCAATACACCCACTAATTTCAATTCTTTGTATGACCAGTGCATGTAAAGAAATTGACGATAAAGCCTACTTGACTTGACTTGACTATGATGGAGAACCAATTCTGGGCTACCCCTCTCTCTCTGGGCCCAGGACAACTGACCCGTTTTCCCCCGTCGACTTTCCTGGCTATTAGCACTGCCTCCTGCTACATGTCCTGAGGAAAGCACCCAGGCAGCGGCGGTGGCGAAGCTAAAGCAAACCTGTTACTCCAACTCCAAGACGTGATTGATCACGTTGCCACACGCTACATTTACATGCAGATTTTTCCCATACGTAGCGAAGGGCTGTTTAATCAAACCAGGAAGTGGGCTTTGCAGGTGGGAGGGATTCTTTGTTATTATTGGCAAGGGATCAAAGCAGAAACGCAATGTTGACTACCTAGACGATCTGTCATTTTGATATAATCCAGATGACAAGTGGATTCATAACAAACTTTTTTTTGTTCGTTCAGGTAATACAGTAGGCTTATCAGAAGGATTTAAGGGAATTGAGTGCATGATTGAGGTTCTAGTTTGAAGGGACAGGGAGAGAGAGGTAGCTGCCTGCACCCTGTCAATCGCAATGCAATAAATATTCAAGATGCACACCCGTTTAATTCTGAGACTTCTAGTCATTACTCATCTCATGAGAGGGAGTTATGTGCAGCGATTATTATATTGGTGGGGAGTGATGATGGAATTCGTGAGCCTTGGCTTTCGGTAGAAGATTATCCTCTGACTTTGGGAATAAACAGCAAACAGCAATTTGTGTCTCCCATCTGTAACTTGGTACAGTGTGTGCTTGTGTGTGTGTGTGTGTGTGTGTGTGTGTGTGTGTGTACATCTGTGTGTGTGTGTGTGTGTGTGTGTGTGTGTGTGTGTGTGTGTGTGTGTGTGTGTGTGTGTGTGTGTGTGTGCGTGCTCGCGTGCATCTGTGTGTGTGTGTGTGTGGGGGGGGGGGTAGTGGGAGGGACAAGTAAAAATAATATATCGGTCTGTCTGTCTGCCTTTCTGTCTCTCTATTGTTTGGCTGGGTGGGGGGGTTAACTGTGGTTAACTGCACATTATCTGCGCATCAGCAGGTCCATTGATGTACATGGCATCCATCCTCTAAGCGTTAGTAACATCTCCTTGGCCTGTTGATGTAATGGAATGGGATGTGTTGGGGCTCCTGTCTCGGTTGCAAAGGAGCCTCCACATCACTGGCATTCACTGTGAAGAGGCCATGCACAAACACAATTGGTGCTTTCTAATATGCTAACTCCCGTCCTCCCTTGCTCACTTGCTTCCTTGTGGCCTCATGATGATGTCACTGACGACAGAAGTATACTTCAATATCTCGCAAAAGCACAATTCTAATGAAGGATAGTCTGATGAAGGATAGTGCCCCAAGAGTTGTTGTGGCGAGGCTGATAGCGGGGAAACGCAGCGAAAAGCGAGGCCAGAAGTACAGGCTGAGGACGGGAGCCCGTATATTGGAAAGAACCCGAGGACTTGCATCCAAGAGTCACGCTGAGGATGCCCTTCCATTGGACCAAGTCTGTCTGTATTACTTCATGTGAACGTTTGGATATAAATGCTATTCTGCTGAGTGAGAACTTTGTGAAAGAAAATAAAATGATACAGTTGAGAACGATATTATTAGTCCCCCTCCTGAAATTAGAGATTTCTCTTGATTTCTCAGTGAGAATGACCATTAGTAACCGTGTCTGTTATTCTGGAAACAAATACACTGATAGAGGTAATGTCCAATGAGTTGAATTTGGATTTTTCTATTGTTACGATGAACCATTTATGAACCAAAACTGACAACAGGCTCTGATAAGTTGCTACCTAGGTTGGCACATGCCCCACTAGGGATTTTGGCCCATTTCTTCACTGCAAAGTGTTCTAGCTGGTCCAAATCGCATGGATGCTGAGCATAGACATTAACCACAGACTGTCAGTGGGATTGAGGACTGGACTATGAGCGGGTGATTCCAATATCATGGTTTTAGTGTCCTTGAAGAACCTCTGAACTAATCTAAATGAATGCTTTGGGTTACAATGTTGTTGGAAGACCCAGCAATCCAGATTCAGACCCAGACTCCCTGTGTCTGAGGCTGAATAACAGACTAAACTTGATGCCCCACCACTGTGTGTAACTGTGGAAACTGCTTGGCCTCATTAGACCAAAGAAGCATTGGACACCTGCCTAGATGATTGTTATTGACCTGGCCTCACCTGGAGTTTTTCCCCCACCAAGAAAGACAGTTGTTAGGGCTTGTCATCATATTGGACATTGGGGCCATCATCATAGAAGAACCCCTTTACTAAAGGCAGTGCATATCAGAGTGTTATTGGGCTTTGCCTGTGAACATTTGAAAGTCAAAAATGAGTTTTGAACATCTCTGCTTTCATCTGATGACATTCAATTGCACCTGCTTTGATGCATGAATTCTGCTTCTGTCAGGTGAAGAAAGGGATAGGCCTTGAATCGTTATAAGATGGTTTCCACAATTAAACATGTTGGTGGATGCATCATTCTGTGGCAGCCTCAACCACAGGAAACCTTGTTTGGGTGTACGGCACCATAAAAACTGAAAATTAGGATAGAATGTGGAAAGTGACCTTGCAAAAATATGCTAGTAGAAGGAGCTAAGATCTTCACTGGATCTTTCAATAAGATAATAACCCAAAACTTACATCCAAAATAGTTCAAATGTTCTTCAAGGATACTAAAACCATGGTCATGGAGTGGTTCAGACCTCAATCCTTTAGATAGTATTTGAAGAGTGCTGAAAATGAATGTCCATCCTCAACATCCATGCCATTTGGACCAGCTTAACTATTTGCGATGAAAAAAATGGGCCAAAATCCCTGGTAGGACGTGCCAACATAGTTAACAACTAATCAAAGTGTCTGATGTCAGTTTTGGTTCATAAATGGCACTGTATTTACTATTAACGATAAGGGGGCTAATAATTGTGTCCTTTCCATTTTTACCCTTTTTCATTTAAACTCAATGTGAAAATGGAAAAATCCAAATTCAACTCATTGGATACTATCTCCATGGTGTATTTGTTTCCAGAATAACACACATTTATTAATAATGATCATTCTCAATGATCAATGAAGAGATATGTCTAATTTCAGGAGGGGGGCTAATAATATCGTCCTCAACTGTATGTCTATTTTATGTTCAAAGTGTCACAGCTGTATATTATTTAGTGTGACCTGTGTACACCCTGAAGTAGAGTGTGACAGTAATATGCAACAATATCTATGAAAGTATAAATATGCAAGAAGTATAGAATCCGAATATTTCATTATTGATTAAATAACTTTTCACAATCAATAGTTGAAATATTGATATTTCCATGAATATGAAATATTTTGTCCTGACGTGCCAAGTGCAAGTACACAATGTAATTGCACAATCACATTTACCCATTTTCATACAAATAAACCATTAACTTTGACTTGAACTATTAAGTTTTGTGAGGAATCAAAAGAGTTGACACATATTTTTTTATCAGCTTGCAGTCCCTTTACTTCCCGATATGTCAACGTCAAGCTGATTAACAGCTGACAGAATTGCTCCTACAATCAAAGTAAGTTCCTGAACAAACATGCACAAACTTCACTGTGAGGGTTTGGGAATGCCCCTTTGCAAAAAAATGGCTCTGTTGTCTTGGCAGGCATATTGCATTTTCACAGCCCAATGGTAGATTCGATAACTGGCATTCGACTGTGTACATGAAAACAGCATATGGTGCCTCAGCGGCAGGGTGGATTTCTCCCATCACAATCACTGACTTCTCGACTTGGAATGCACTCCAAATTAAAGATGACACAAAATGCTTGCAGGGGCTGTGAGTTGGTTGTTCTTTGTTCTGCCTCGCCTTCTAAAATGTGGCATGACTTCTATCTGAAATATACCTCTTGATCCCACGTCCATCTGCCGGTAAAAGGGATGCTTGTATAGAATTATACATGATCCAAAGTAAGCATTACACATTTTTTTTTTGTTATTTCCCACATGTAAAGCTTACAGAATTGTTCATATATGGACTAAATAACATGGTCTTTCAAGGCCATTGACAGTATATATAATTTACTGTCAATGTTCAAGGCACATCGTATATGAAATACTCCATGTACTGCAACTAAACCTTATCCATGAAATGTGTGTGATATGATTTTGTATGTCACTGCAGCACTATAAAGTCAATTTTTACATTTCTTTTAACATTACACTACATTTAGCAGATGCTTTTGACCAAAGCGACATTCAAGTAAGTAGCGAGTTAGGGATCAGTAGAGAGTTAGGGATCAATAGAGAGTATACAGCATACAAGTAAGGTAAAACAGATAGAGAGCAGAAACATAGTGGAGGTTTTCCACATGTAAGATTTGTATTTGTTTATATTTTTCTTATGGCTACACTTTCATCCTGAGCTATTAAGTTTCTGCAGCAGTTCAGTCAATGAATACTAAAAACAACAAAATACAGTATTCCAAGGTCTTGAACTAATACGATTTTCAGCCGAGCTTTTATACTATGACACGAGGGATACAGTAAACAAAACAAGAAAACAACGCCGCCATCCTTCTTGACAACAAGAGGATATATACCGTTTCAAAGCAATACCCAGTAATCCCTGCCAAGTTATTTAAGTATGACCCTGTGACAATCGGTGCCCATATGCTCCTTGGTGCCCTGACACAAGGGACAGTGAACGCTTATCCCCCCCTGCCCCACGCCGTGCTGTGCCAAAGCCCCTTGTGACCCGTTTCCTGAGCCTGGGTGGCGCGTCTTAAGACGTGGCCCGTGTGTGTCGCTGGTGGGTTTGGTCATCTTATCCTGAGGCCTGAGGAGAGGAGAGGGATCAGTGTCAGGGATCTGTCATCGAGCCGCCTGATGTCGCCCTCTAAGCTGCCACGTGTAATCCTCCCGCGTTTGTTTTGCAGTGATTTGTACAGTACTGAGGAGCCACCCCCCGCTGCTTGCTGCTGGGATCAGACCACTGTACACATCCCTTGCCACACATACACACATACTCAGACACTCTTCACCCATCTTCTCTCTCTTCTGCTCCTTTGTTGTGCAGTGCGGTGACACCCTTGAGCCCTCTCTCTCTCTCTCTCTCTCTCTCTCTCTCTCTCTCTCTCTCTCTCTCTCTCTCTCTCTCTCTCCTTTTCT